>NC_091170.1:12497823-12585323 GCF_040958095.1 Procambarus clarkii
TGGGATTGAGCAGCCAGCATGCGCACTTGGACAGAGGAAAGTCGTGGCGTCAGAGTCGGAGACACGTGGCGTTGGGATTATCAGCAAGAATTTCACTGATACCCAACTAATAACAAAATTATTCTTCCACGTGCTCCATAGTGCTCGGCCAATCAATAACGCGTCGAGAATCAAGCCAAACTCTCAATCACGTGTACAACATCGTGGAACTTTGAGACTGAGACGCGATATCGGCAGACTTCAGCATTTACTGCTCTCATGCTAAGTATATTTTCTTTCTTGATGCATCATTAGAGATTGTATATTTCGTGGGTAGTGTGTCGTTACATAGCGGGACGACAACAAATCCAACGTTAGTACCGCATTAATATTCATTCTCTATTCTCATAAATTTTGAGATTTAAGTAGCCTAGTTCAATGCTACGTAATATCCTTTAAATTACAGCTCGTATGTGAGGAGTCAACGAGTCGTTAACTACATTCATGTTATTCACCTCTAATGGCTTCTGTGTGGAGATCCTGAGATCACGAGGACGAAGCGCGAACGATGTCATAGAAATCGTCTTAAAGCTAAGACTTTTTGTACACATTTAATTATTCCATTTTATTATACATATCCATAATATTATCATATCGAATATTTACCATATGAGTTTTGGAAATTGATGTGTTTACTTAGATGATTGCTCTTTAATTCTAACAATCATTAATATTCTCTATTTGAATTTACCTATTGATTCTATAATATTTTTGGTCATAATATTCTTTACTCAACAATGAACTGGTGACGAACCACACTAGTTCCTAGACGTATATGAAGTTCTAGCAATACCCCCACAATGTAGGTGTTTGAGGCTCTGACTTTAGTTAATTAATCATACAGTCCATTATTTATTTAAGTGATTATTCTTTCTAATATTTATCCATAGACACTGGTTCTTCCTGTGTTTCTAATGATCACTTTTTATTAGTTTCCCTCTTTTCTCAAAAGTGGGTGGTCCTTCGTTATTATATAAAATATGTAAGTAATTAAATAATTGAGTCAAGCCCCCAGATATCCCACAGCTATCACCCCAATGTGGCCATCACCCCAGATTTGCCATAACCCATGAGTGGCCATCACCCCAGAGTTGCTATAACCCCAGGGTGGCCATCACCCCAGAGTGGCCATCATGTCCAGAGTTGTAATCATCCCAGAGTGCCATCAAACTAAAACGGCCATCACACCAGAGTGGCTATCACCCCAGAGTGACCATCATCCCAGAGTGACCATTATGTCCAGAGTGGCCATCACCCCAGAGTGGTCATCACCCCCAGAGTATCCATCACACAAGAGTTTCCATCATCCCAGAGTATCCATCATCTCAGAGTGGCCGTCATGTCCAGAGAGGCCATTAACCCAGAGTGGTCATCACCCCAGAGTATCTATCACCCAAGACCGGCCATCACCCCAGATTGGCCATCATCCAAGAGTAGCCTTCACCCCAGAGTGGTCATGACCACAGAGTGGTCATCACCCCAGAGTGGTCATCACCACAAAGTGGCCATAACCCCAGAGATGCAATAACTCCAGAGTGGCTATCACCTCAGAGTGGCCATCACCCCAGAGTGGCCATCACCTCATAGTGACAATCAGCCCAGACTGGTCATCACCCCAGAGTTGCAATCACCCCAGAGTGACCATCACCCCAGAATAGTCATCACCCCAGGGTGGCCATCACCCCAGAGTGGCCGTCACCCCAGAGTGGCCATCATGTCAAGAGTGACAATCACCCTAGAGTGGCCAACACCCCAGAGTGGCTATCATCCCAGAGTGGTCATCACCCTAGAGTGGCCATCACCCCAGATTGACCATCACCTCAGAGGGGTCATCACCCCAGAGTGGCCCTCACTCCAGAGTGGTCATCACCTCAGAGTGGTCATCATGTCCAGTGTGGTCATCACTCCAGAGTGGCCATCACCCCAGAGTGGCAATCATGTCCAGAGTGGTCATCACCCCAGTGTGGCCAACACCCCAGAGTGGCCATCATATCCAGAGTGGTCATCTCCACAGAGTGGCCATCACCCCAGAGTGGTCATCATGTCCAGAGTGGTTATCACCCCAGAGTGGCCATCACCCCAGATTGGCCATCACCCCAGATTGGCTATCGCCCCAGAGTGGCCATCGGTTCAGAGTGGCCATCACCCCAGAGTGGTCATCACCCCAGAGTATCCATCACCCAAGAGTGGACATCACCCAAAGTGGCCATCATATCAGAGTGGCCATCATGTCCAGGTAGGCCATTACACCAGAGTGGCCATCGCTCCAGAGAATCCATCACCCCAGAGTGGCCATCACCCTAAAATGGCCATCACCCTAGAGTGGCCATCACCCCAGAGTGGCTATCAACCATGAGAAGCCTTCACCCCAGAGTGGTCATGACCCCAGAGTGGTCATCACCCTAGAGTGGCCTTCGCCCCAAAGTGGCCATAACCCCAAAGTGACCATTACCTTAGAGTGGTAATAACCCCAATATGGCTATCACCCCAGAGTGGCCATCACCCTACCATAGCCATCACTCTAGAGTGGCCATCACCCCAGAGTGCCTATCACCCCAATGTGGCCATCACCCCAGAGTGGCTATTATGCCCAGAGTGGCCATCACCCCAGAGTGGCCATCATCCTATAGTGGCTATCATTCCAGAGTGGTCATCACCCCTGAGTAGCCGTCATGTCCAGAGTGTCCATCACCCCAGAGTGGCCATATCACCCTAGAGTGGCCCGTACCCCAGAGTGGCTATCATCCCAGAATGGTCATCACCCCAGAGTGGCCATCACCCCAGAGTGGCCATCGCCCCAGTGGTCATCACTTCAGAGTGTCCTTCACCCCAGAGTGGCCATCACCCTACCGTGTCCATCACCCTAGAGTGGCCATCACCCCAGAGTGCCTATCACCCCAATGTGGCCATCACCCCAGAGTGCCTATCACCCCAATGTGGCCATCACCCCAGAGTGGCCATCACCCTATAGTGGCTATCATCCCAGAGTGGTCATCACCCCTGAGTGGCCATCATGTCCAGAGTGTCCATCACCCCAGAGTGGCCATCACCCCAGAGTGGCCAGTACCCCAGAGTGGCTATCATCCCAGAATGATCATCACCCCAGAGTGGCCATCACCCCAGAGTGGCCATCACCCCAGAGTGGCCATCACCCCAGAGTGGCCAACACCCCAGAGTGGCTGTCATCCCAGAGTGGTCATCATCCCAGAGTGGCCATCATGTCCAGAGTGGCCATCACCCCAGATTGGCCATCACGTCAGAGTGGTCATCACCCCAGAGTGGTCATCACCTCAGAGTGGTCATCATGTCCAGTGTGGTCATCACCCCAGAGTGTCCATCACGTCCAGAGTGGTCATCACCCCAGAGTGGTCATTATGTCCAGAGTGGTCATCACCCCAGATTGGTCATCACCCCAGAGTGCCATCACCCCAGAGTGGCCATAAAATCCAGAGTGGTCATCACCCCAGAATGGCCATCACCCCAGAGTGGTCATCACCCCATAGTGGCCATCACCCCAGAGTGACCATCACCCCAGAGTAGCCATCACCCCAAAGTGGCCATCACCCCAGAGTGGCCATCATGTCCATTACCCCAGAGTGGCTATCACCCCAGGGTGGCATTTTCCCAGAGTGGCCATCATGTCAAAAGTTGTAATAATCCCAGAGTGGCCATCAAACTAAAGTGGCCATCACACCAGAGTGGCTATCACCCATGAGTGACCATCATCTCAGAGTGGCCATCACCCCAGAGTGGTCATCACCCCAGAGTATCCATCACCTAAGAGTGGCCATTACCCCAGAGTGGCCATCATCTCAGAGTGGCCATCATGTCCAGAGAGGCCATTACCCCAGAGTGGTTATCACCCCAGAGTATCCATCACCCAAGAGTTACCATCACCCCAGAGTGGCCATTATCTCAGAGTGGCCATCACCCCAGTGTAACATCGGTTGATGTTAGGTTGTTGTTGACCGAGGATTGTCGAAGGTTACTCGGTAATGGGCAGGAATTGCAGTACCAAACGTCCACTGCTTTGTCTTAGTTTATTATAAAAATAATATATATCTTCTACACTGGGCCACGAACTAGCTCGGAGAGTGTGAGGGAGCATGTGCAGAGGCTCCATTGCCCAGGCTGTCTCTGAAGATCTGAGGGCTGCAGGCTCAGAGCTTGCTACATTCAAATCTGCTGACAACGTTGTTGATACCTATTAAGTTGTTTAGCTTAGCGCCGGCCATCATAAGAGGGTATTAGGTCATCTTATGTGTATGGCGCCTAACTGGCGTCCAACACCGCTCGGCACGCTGTCATCTGCGTCCTTGACGATCTGCTTGACAAATTTGACAACCCTTGGGCGTGTACCTAACTGACATTATATACAGGAAAACATTTACCTATAGTGGCCGTAAACAAACAAGCTTATTTTTTGAGACTTTTGTACAGCTTCAGCATTATGAGGGACTGGAAAGTTCTTGACAGCTTCTATCTTTGAATCTAGAGAGATGCCTTGTGAGGTGACATTATGGCCGAGAAACTGTATTTTTCTCTCATGAAGGCGCATTTGCTAAGTTTGATTTTCAGATTGGCTTCAGCTAGTTTCTGAAGGACTCGATCCAAACTTTGAAGATGTGACGGTACATCCTTGGACATGATAATGAGGTCATCGAGGTAGACCATGAGGGTATTTCCTATCATTTGTCGGAACAGGTCTGTCATAAGCCTTGAAAAGGTAATAGGGCTGCTGCGTGAGCCAAAAGGCATGCGGGTGTGCTGGTAATGATCATTAGGGACGGGAAAATGCCGTCAGTTCTCGACTTTCTGGGTCGAGCGATATCTGTCAAAATCCTTGTAATAAATCAAGTGTGGAAAAGACCTTATTCTGACCTATGTTCTGCAATAAGTCAGTAAGCACGGGAAGTGGAAATCGATCAGGAATCGTAACTTGATTAAGTTTCCTGAAATCAACGACAGGACGCCAAGAGCCATCCTTCCTGGGTACTAAGATCAACGGAGCATTCCATGGTGAAGTACTTTCTTCAATAACGCCGTCGTGTAACATCTCGTCAATGAGTCTGTCTGCAACAGCTCATTGAGAATGAGGCAATCTGTATGCGGGTACAAAAATTGCGCGAGTACCTGGTTCCAGTGGAATTTTGTGAGTAATGAGGTGTGTCAGTCCAAGTTGTTCACCTGTCAGTGCAACAACGTTGCGATGTGGTAAGGTGTGGTGGCACTACTACAACGTGGTGTAGTGGTAAGACACTCGCCTGGCGTTCCGCGAGCGCTATGTCATGGGTTCGTATCCTGGCCAGGGAGGATTTACTGGGCGCAATTCCTTAACTGTAGCCTCTGTTTAACGCAACAGTAAAATGTGTACTTGGATGAAAAAACGATTCTTCGCGGCAGGGGATCGTATTCCAGGGACCTGCCCGAAACGCTACGCGTACTAGTGGCTGTACAAGAATGTAACAGTTCTTGTATATATCTCAAAAAAAAAAAAATGCTTGTTGAGGACGGTCAATAACTGAGATTGGGCGTCAGGGAAGTCAGGAGGACTAAGGTGCACAGGTGAGATCGCGATTTGAGCTCGATTTGTTGTGTGAGAGAATGAATGTACTATTTGGTCAGTAGAGACCTCATCCACTACTCGCACCGGTAACGAATAATGGGCAAAGTCAACAATGTGTGTGCCTGATGCAAGATGAATGTTGGCATTGGTGACGTTGGCAACATAAACAGCAGTAGTGTTATTCTGCACCTGATGTAAGGACGGTTCTATGTAGGTACCATTGATTTGACATGTGTCACTGTCAGCTATTACGTGTTCTAGGTCAGATACACCAGGTATTTTGACAATAACCTTTGTTAGTGCATGAGAATGTAGGACTGTGTCTTGGTGTAAGATACCTCTGACCTGACTGATGTTAGACTCCAGGCAAGTAAGGTAATGACCAATCGCTGGGGCCCCTTGCAAAGATTCATTGACCTCACCGACCTGCGAGACTGTGGAAACGTGCGTTGGTCTGGTGTCAGTAAGTGACTGAGTGACGGGTTTGTTTGGGCGTGACTGGTTAAGTGTACCCTGGTCTTCCCTGGTTTGTATGTACCTGACATAGTCCCAATGGTTGGTGAACTCATGTCCCATGGTGTACACACTGCAAAGAGGTACCACTGTATCACCAGTTGTTGCTTCCCAACGGTAAGCATCGATAGTAACTCGGTAGTCTCTCATGGTGTTTAATCCGAGTAGGATGTCTCCAGGGAATCGTACTGCACCAGCTATTACACATGGCACGGTGAGTGATCTGTCATTAACTATTAACTCTATGTCTGCTTCTGACTCCTAACGCCGGAGTCATTCCTCCAGTAAGTCCACCAAGGTTGGAAACAGACGACTGTCGTATATCGAGTCGATCGCGTAGGCCATGAAGGGCATCTTGTTTAATGATGTTGACTCGAGCTCCTGTGTCTAGGAAAATCTTAACATGTCGACCCATCAGAGTGGCTGAAATCAGAGGACCTTCTGTGTCCTTGATAGGCATCCTGTTAAACATGTTATTACGAGACTGACACGGTCGATGTGGTGTCTGGAGTACATGTACACGAGTACCGTCAGTGTGTAGTTCGTCCATGTTATCCTCCTCTGCTAAGGTACAGTACCTGTTACAGGTAGGCACTGAGTATACAGGGAGGTCGTCTCGCTTCCCTACATCATACCGTTTACCCAGGCTGCTATACCTTCCCCCGACTGAGAGTCATAGGGCTGATCTGAGTGTCCGTAGATCGTGTCTGCATTATCCTTGACGGCCGTGGCGCCGTTTGCCACGTGCGAGTCACGGTGTCCATCTGTGTCGCGACTGTCAGTTGTTGCATACCTAACATGGGCAGTTGGTCGGATTGCAGGGCTACATATAGGGCTCGGTCGGCGCTGGTTAGTTGTTGCAGCCTGCGGTTGCTTACGAGAAGGAGGAGTAAGACTAGAACGGTTAGCCTGGTTAGTACCGTGGCGGGCTCTACAGTCAGCAGTGTCATGTCCAGGTCGGCGGTGATATGTGCAATAAGAACGGGTCTGATCATGAGATCGGCCTGTGTAGTTATGTCTAGCATGCTGTTGGTAACGAGTGTTAGTTGATGTACACTTTGCCTTACGGTGTCCTGGTTTGCCACAGCTAAAACATTCTGGCGTTCGAGGTCGCCGAGGGTATTGAGGGGAGCCTGTCCTAGAATATGACCTGGGGCTATACGAAGGCGGAGGAGACCTAGCACGAGTCTGAACACGTCTCGGGGTAGAACGCGTGACAACGTTCACAGTGGTATGGGGACTGTTTGCACGAAAAACGGCAGAAAGCTAGGCAGAATCCCGGGACTTTAGCCTGTCTGTGAACTCTACCATGATGTCCATCAAGTCCCAAAGTGTGTGGGCAGGACCAAAATTCTTAGCATCAATGTCTTTCAGTATGGCCTCGGGGGCATGACTCTGCATGGCACCGAATGCCAATAGTTTACCCACATTCTGTATAGTGAGGCTTCCACTAGCGTCCCATCTAGAACCCATCAAGGCTTTCTCCAGTGAGTCCTGTAGCGTAGCTAGAAGCGTGGCAAAAGCGTTGCGTGTTTCATCAGGACGCATTACCGCAGTAGCTAATTGGCGAGCAATGCCAAAGGGATCACGATCAACTACCGATATATATCTCCTTCGAAAGAATTTCTTAAATTCTTCCCAGTTTACAATTTTCTTTAAGTCAGGTGTTTCTGCTACGAGATATGCATCTCCAGATTTATAGTCAAGTGTGGACGTCGCCATACTGATATAGTCCGCGTCTGTGACAGCAGTACCCATGCTCTTTGCTCTAGCCTCTACACTAGCGAACCACGTCTCCAAGAGGGTTAGATCCTTTCCACTAAACGGGCGAATGTCAACAGACTGTGTAAGCACTGTAACGGTGTTCGAGTTAGATCCCGCAGTATTCGGGGCTTGAGTCATGATTACTGAGTCGCTGCTGGTTGTAGAGGTTAATGAGGATAAGCTACCGAGAGCTGAGGTTGGGAGTTCACTGGCTAAGGGTAAGTGAGCGAGCGTAGGTAGCTCACTAGTTAAGAGTAAGTTACTCTCCGATAGTGAACGAGACCGTAGACTGTAGGGGTAAGTGCGCGAGCGAGGCCTGAGCGAGTATCGGTTATCCATAATGTAAGTTTACATTGTGCCCACGTAAGTCCACAGTTTACTCTACAACACAAATAACAAAGGGTACTTAACTTAAGCTGAAGGCTGCTGGGGCTGCAATCCATTCAACGGGGCAGAGATGATCTGGTCGTCACAGGTCCGGCGTCGTGCTGCGGCGGCGTCGGCGTCGTGCTGCGGCGTCGTCGGCGTCGGGAGGCGGCAAAAATCGTCGGGCGGCAGGTGCGGCAGGAGACGTCAGGTGCGGCAGGAGACGTCAGGCGCGGCAGAAGTCGTCAGGCCAGACAGCTGGGGGTGGTAAGGTGACGTCAGGAAGGCCCCAATGCTCGTTGAGTCACGGCGAGTCAGCTGGTGGCATGCGGTGAGTCAGGCACGGGCGCACGCTGAACTGTTGCGATGCTGGCTGCTGTGCGCTGCTGTGCTTATGTGTTGCTGTGCGCTGTTGTGTGGTTGTGCTGCTGCGCAGCTGTGCTGCTGTGAGCTGCTCTGTTGCTGTGCGCTGCTGTGCTGCTGTGCTGCTGGAGTACAAGGGGTGAGTCCCAGTAAGCTGCCACCAGTGTAACATCGGTTGATGTTAGGTTGTTGTTGACTGGGGATGGTCGAAGGTTACTCGGTAGTGGGCAGGAATTGGAGTACCAAACATCCACTGCTTTTTCTTAGTTTATTATAAATATATATATATATATATATAATATATATATATATATATATATATATATATATATATATATATATATATATATATATATATATATATATATATATATATATATATATATATATTATATATATATATATATATATATATATATATATATATCTTCTGCACTGGGCCACGAACTAGCTCGGAGAGTGTGAGGGAGCATGTGCAGAGGCTCTGTTGCCCAGGCTGTCTCTGAAGGTCTGAGGGCTGCAGGCTCAGAGCTTGCTACATTCAAATCTGCTGACAATGTTGTTGATACCTATTAAGTTGTTAAGCTTAGCGCCAGCCATCATAACAGGGCATTAGGTCATCTTATGTGTATGGCACCTAACTGGTGTCCAACACCAGAGTGGCCATCATCCAAAAGTAGCCTTCACCCCAGAGTGGTCATCACCCCAGAGTGGTCATCACCCCAGAGTGGCCATCACCACAAAGTGGCCATAACCCCAGAGGTACCATAACTCCAGAGTAGCTATCACCCCAGAGTGGCCATCACCCCAGAGTATCCATCACACCAGAGTGACCATCACCCCAGAGGGGCATAACCCAAAAGTGGCTATCACCCAAGAGTGGCCATCACCCCAAATTGGCTTATCATTCCAGAGTGGACATCACCCCAGAGTGGCCATCACCCCAGAGTGGCCATCACCCCAGAGTTGGCATCACCCCAGAGTGGCCATCATGTCCAAAGTGACAATCACCCTAGAGTGGCCAACACACCAGAGTGCCTATCATCCCAGAGCGGTCATCACCCCAGAGTGGCCATCATGTTCAGAGTGGCCATCACCCCAGATTGGCATCACCCCACAGTGGTCATCACCCCAGAGTGGCCATCACCCCAGAGTGGTTATCACCTCAGAGTGGTCATCACCCAAGAGTGGCCAACACCCCCAGAGTGGTCATCATGTCCAGATGGTCCATCACCCTAGAGTGGCCATCACCCCAGAGTGGTCATCATGTCCAGAGTGGTCATCACCCCAGAATGGCCATCACCCAGATTGGCAATCACCCCAGAGTTGTCATCACCTCAAAGTGGCCATCATCCCAGAGTGGTCATCACCCCAGAATTGTCAACACCCCAGAGTGACGTTTCTCCCCAGAGTGGCCATCACCCCAGAGTAGCCATCACCCCAGAGGGGATATCACCCCAGAGTGACCATCTTCCCAGAGTGGCCATCGTGTCCAGAGTGGCCATCACCCCAGAGCGGTCGTCATCCCAGAGTATCCATAACCCCAGACTGGTCATCATCCCAGAGTGGTCATCACCCCAGAGTGGCCATCAGGTCCAGATGACCATCACCCCAGAGTGGCCATGACCCCAGAGTGGTTATCACCTCAGAGTGGTCATCACCCAAGAGTGGCCAACACCCCAGAGTGGTCATCATGTCCAGAGTGGTCATCACCCCAGAATGGCCATCACCCCAGAGTGGCCATCACCCAAGAGTGACCATCATGTCCAGAGTTGCCATCACTCCACAGTGATCATTATGTACAGAGTGGTCATCACCTCAGAGTAGCCATCATGTCTAGAGTGGCCATCACCTCAGATTGGCCGTCACCCCACAGTGGCCATCACCCCAGAGTGGCCATCATGTCCAGAGTAGTCATCTCCCCAGAGTGGCCATCACCCAAGAGTGGCCATCATGTCCAGAGTGGCCATCACTCCACAGTGATCATCATGTCCAGAGTGGTCATCACCCCAGAGTGGCCATCACCCCAGAGTGGCCATCAATGCCCAGAATGGTCATCTCCCCAGAGTGGCCATCACCCACAGAATGACCATCATGTCCAGAGTGTCCGTCACCCCACAGTGGTCATCATGTCCAGAATGGTCATCACCCCAGCGTGGTCATCATGTACAGAGTGGTCATCACCCCAGAGTAATCATCACCCCAGAGTGGCAATAACCCCAAAGTAGCTATCACCCCAGAGGGGCCATAACCCCAGAGTGACGATAACCCCAGAGTGGCCATAACCCCAGAGTGGTATCACCCCAGAGTGGTCATAACCCCAGAGTGACCATCACTCCAGAGTGGCTATCATCCCAGAGTGACCATCACCCCAGACTGGCCATCACCCCAGAGTGGCTATCATCCCAGAGTGGTCATCACCCCAGGGTGGCCATCATGTCCAGAGTGACCATCACCCCAGAGTGGTCATAACCCCAGAGTATCCATCTCCCCAGAAAGGCCATCACCCCAGAGTGGCAATCACCCCAGAGTGGGCATCAACCCATAGTGGCCATCACCCAAGAGTGGCTATCACCCCAGAATGGCCATCACCCCAGAGTGGCCATCATGTCCAGAGTGGCCATCACCCCAGAGTGGCCATCATCCCAGATTGGCCATCATGTCCAAAGTGGCCATCACCCCAGAATGGCCATCACCCCAGAGTGGTCATCACCCTTAGTGGCCATCACCCCAGAGTGACCATCGCCCCAAAATGGCCATCACCCCAGAGTGGCCATCATGTCCAGAGTGGCCATCACCCCAGAGTGGCCATCTTGTCCAGAGGGGTAATCATCCCAGAGTGGCCATCACCCCAAAGTGGCCATCATGTCCAGATTGGCCATCACCCCAGAGTGGTCATCACCCCAGAGTATCCATCACCCCAAAGTGGCCATCACCCCAAGAGGCCATCATCCCAGAGTGGCCAACATGTCCAGAGTGGCCATTACCCCAGAGTAGTCATATCATGTCCCGAGTGGCCATCACCCCAGAGTGGCCATTACCCCAGAGTATCCATCACCCCAGAGTGGCCATCACCCCAGAGTGGCAATTATCCCAGAGTGGCCAACATGACCAGAGTGGCCATCACCCCAGAGTGGCAATTATCCCAGAGTGGCCAACATGACCAGAGTGTCCATTACCCCAGAGTGGCCGTCACCCCGGAGTGGCTATCATCCCAAAGTGGTCATCACTCCAGAGTGTGGTCATCACTAGAAAGTGGTCATCACTTACCGGAGTGGCCACCATCCCACAGTGGCCACCACCTCACAGGGGCCACCATCCCACAGTAGCCACCACCCTACAGTGGCCACCACCTCACAGTGGCCACCACCTCAAAATGGCCACCATCCCACAGTGACCACTACCCCACAGTGGCCGCCACCTCACAGTGACCATCACCCCACAGAAGCCACCATCCCACATTGGCCACTACCTCACAGTGGCCACCACCTTACAGTGGCCGCCACCTTACAGTGGCCACCACCCCACAGTGGCCACCATCCCACAGTGGCCACCATCCCACAGTGGTCACCACCCCACAGTGGCCACCACCTCACAGTGGCCATCACCCCACAGTGGCCACCATGTCACAGAAGCCACCACCCCACATTGGCTACTACCTTACAGGGGCCACCACCCCACAGTGGCCACCATCCCACAGTAGCAACCATGCCACAGTGGCCGCCACCCACATTGGCCACTACCTCACAGTGGCCACCACCTCAAAATGGCCACCATCCCACCATCTCACAGTAGCCACCATGCCACAGTGGCCACCACCTCAAAATGGCCACCATCCCACATTGGCCACCATGCCACAGTGGCCACTACCTCACAGTGGCCACCACCTCACAGTGGCCACTACCTCACAGTGGCCACCACCTCACAGTGGCCACTACCTCACAGTGGCCACCACCTCACAGTGGCCACTACCTCACAGTGGCCACCACCTCACAGTGGCCACTACCTCACAGTGGCCACTACCTCACAGTGGCCACTACCTCACAGTGGCCACCACCTCACAGTGGCCACTACCTCACAGTGGCCACCACCTCACAGTGGCCACTACCTCACAGTAGCCACCATGCCACAGTGGCCACTACCTCATAGTGGCCACTAACTCACAGTGGCCACCACCTCACAGTGGCCACTACCTCACAGTAGCCACCATGCCACAGTGGCCACTACCTCACAGTGGCCACTAACCTCACAGTGGCCACCACCTCACAGTGGCCACTACCTCACAGTAGCCACCATGCCACAGTGGCCACTACCTCACAGTGGCCACTACCTCACAGTGGCCACTACCTCACAGTGGCCACTACCTCACAGTGCCACTACCTCACAGTGGCCACTACCTCACAGTGGCCACTACCTCACAGTGGCCACTACCTCACAGTGGCCACTACCTCACAGTGGCCACTACCTCACAGTGGCCACTACCTCACAGTGGCCACTACCTCACAGTGGCCACCACCTCACAGTGGCCACTACCTCACAGTGGCCACTACCTCACAGTGGCCACTACCTCACAGTGGCCACTACCTCACAGTGGCCACTACCTCACAGTGGCCACTACCTCACAGTGGCCACCACCTCAAAATGGCCACCATCCCACCATCTCACAGTAGCCACCCATGCCACAGTGGCCACCACCTCAAAATGGCCACCATCCCACATTGGCCACCATGCCACAGTGGCCACTACCTCACAGTGGCCACCACCTCACAGTGGCCACTACCTCACAGTGGCCACCACCTCACAGTGGCCACTACCTCACAGTGGCCACCACCTCACAGTGGCCACTACCTCACAGTGGCCACCACCTCACAGTGGCCACTGCCTCACAGTGGCCACTACCTCACAGTGGCCACTACCTCACAGTGGCCACCACCTCACAGTGGCCACTACCTCACAGTGGCCACCACCTCACAGTGGCCACTACCTCACAGTAGCCACCATGCCACAGTGGCCACTACCTCATAGTGGCCACTACCTCACAGTGGCCACCACCTCACAGTGGCCACTACCTCACAGTAGCCACCATGCCACAGTGGCCACTACCTCACAGTGGCCACTACCTCACAGTGGCCACCACCTCACAGTGGCCACTACCTCACAGTAGCCACCATGCCACAGTGGCCACTACCTCACAGTGGCCACTACCTCACAGTGGCCACTACCTCACAGTGGCCACTACCTCACAGTGGCCACTACCTCACAGTGGCCACTACCTCACAGTGGCCACCATCCCAGCCTGTCATCAGGAGTTGAGTGACCAGACCGTCTCAACGGACCCAAACCTCATCAACCTTCCATTTAAGACAATTAATAACTCTGCATGCAGTTCCAGGCGCTGCCCCCTCACTCCTCCTCATCCCTCACCATCATCCTGCACATGCCTCACCATCATCCTTCACATACCCTACCATCATCCTTCACATGCCTCACCATCATCCTCCACATACCCTACCATCATCCTTCACATGCCACACCACCATCATTCTTCACATGCCTCACCATCATCCTCCACATGCCTCACCATCATCCTCCACATGCCTCACCATCATCCTTCACATACCCTACCATCAACCTTCACATGACTCATCATCATCCTTCACATGCCACACCACCATCATTCTTCACATGCCTCACCATCATCCTCCACATGCCTCACCATCATCCTCCACATGCCTCACCATCATCCTTCACATACCCTACCATCATCCTTCACATGACTCATCATCATCCTTCACATGCCACACCACCATCATCCTTCACATGCCTCACCATCATCCTCCACATGCCTCACCATCATCCTCCACATGCCTCACCATCATCCTTCACATACCCTACCATCATCCTTCACATGACTCATCATCATCCTTCACATGCCACACCACCATCATTCTTCACATGCCTCACCATCATCCTCCACATGCCTCACCATCATCTGCCACATGCCTCACCATCATCCTTCACATGCCTCACCATCATCCTTCACATGACTCATCATCATCCTTCACATGCCACACCACCATCATTCTTCACATGCCTCACCATCATCCTCCACATGCCCTACCATCATCCTTCACATGCCTCACCATCATCTGCCACATGCCTCACCATCATCCTTCACATGCCTCACCATCATCTGCCACATGCCTCACCATCATCCTTCACATGCCTCACCATCATCTGCCACATGCCGCACCATCATCCTTCACATGCCGCACCATCATCCTCCACATGCCGCACCATCATCCTCCACATGCCTCACCATCATTCTCAACATGCCGCACCATCATCCTCCACATGCCCCACCATCATTCTCAACATGCCACACCATCATTCTCAACATGCCTCACCATCATCCTTCACATGCCGCACCATCATCCTCCACATGCCGCACCATCATCCTCCACATGCCTCACCATCATTCTCAACATGCCGCACCATCATCTTCCACATGCCACACCATCATTCTCAACATGCCTCACCATCATTCTCAACATGCCGCACCATCATCCTCCACATGCCTCACCATCATTCTCAACATGCCACACCATCTTCCTCCACATGCCTTACCATCATTCTCAACATGCCACACCATCATCCTCCACATGCCTTACCATCATTCTCAACATGCCACACCATCTTCCTCCACATGCCGCACCATCATTCTCAACATGCCTCACCATCATCCTCCACATGCCTCACCATCATCCTCCACATGCCACACCATCATTCTCAACATGCCTCACCATCATCCTTCACATGCCTCACCATCATCCTTCACATGCCTCACCATCATCCTTCACATGCCCCACCATCATCTTCCACATGCCACGCCATCATTCTCAACATGCCTCACCATCATCCTCCACATGCCTCACCATCATCCTCCACATGCCTCACCATCATCCTCCACATGCCACACCATCATTCTCAACATGCCTCACCATCATCCTTCACATGCCTCACTATCATCCTTCACATGCCTCACCATCATCCTCCACATGCCACACCATCATTCTCAACATGCCACACCATCATTCTCAACATGCCTCACCATCATCCTCCACATGCCTCACCATCATCCTTCACATGCCCCACCATCATCCTCCACATGCCACACCATCATTCTCAACATGCCTCACCATCATCCTCCACATGCCTCACCATCATCCTCCACATGCCTCAACCATCATCCTTCACATACCCTACCATCATCCTTCACATGACTCATCATCATCCTTCACATGCCACACCACCATCATCCTTCACATGCCTCACCATCATCCTCCACATGCCTCACCATCATCCTCCACATGCCTCACCATCATCCTTCACATACCCTACCATCATCCTTCACATGACTCATCATCATCCTTCACATGCCACACCACCATCATTCTTCACATGCCTCACCATCATCCTCCACATGCCTCACCATCATCTGCCACATGCCTCACCATCATCCTTCACATGCCTCACCATCATCCTTCACATGACTCATCATCATCCTTCACATGCCACACCACCATCATTCTTCACATGCCTCACCATCATCCTCCACATGCCCTACCATCATCCTTCACATGCCTCACCATCATCTGCCACATGCCTCACCATCATCCTTCACATGCCTCACCATCATCTGCCACATGCCTCACCATCATCCTTCACATGCCTCACCATCATCTGCCACATGCCGCACCATCATCCTTCACATGCCGCACCATCATCCTCCACATGCCGCACCATCATCCTCCACATGCCTCACCATCATTCTCAACATGCCGCACCATCATCCTCCACATGCCCCACCATCATTCTCAACATGCCACACCATCATTCTCAACATGCCTCACCATCATCCTTCACATGCCGCACCATCATCCTCCACATGCCGCACCATCATCCTCCACATGCCTCACCATCATTCTCAACATGCCGCACCATCATCTTCCACATGCCACACCATCATTCTCAACATGCCTCACCATCATTCTCAACATGCCGCACCATCATCCTCCACATGCCTCACCATCATTCTCAACATGCCACACCATCTTCCTCCACATGCCTTACCATCATTCTCAACATGCCACACCATCATCCTCCACATGCCTTACCATCATTCTCAACATGCCACACCATCTTCCTCCACATGCCGCACCATCATTCTCAACATGCCTCACCATCATCCTCCACATGCCTCACCATCATCCTCCACATGCCACACCATCATTCTCAACATGCCTCACCATCATCCTTCACATGCCTCACCATCATCCTTCACATGCCTCACCATCATCCTTCACATGCCCCACCATCATCTTCCACATGCCACGCCATCATTCTCAACATGCCTCACCATCATCCTCCACATGCCTCACCATCATCCTCCACATGCCTCACCATCATCCTCCACATGCCACACCATCATTCTCAACATGCCTCACCATCATCCTTCACATGCCTCACTATCATCCTTCACATGCCTCACCATCATCCTCCACATGCCACACCATCATTCTCAACATGCCACACCATCATTCTCAACATGCCTCACCATCATCCTCCACATGCCTCACCATCATCCTTCACATGCCCCACCATCATCCTCCACATGCCACACCATCATTCTCAACATGCCTCACCATCATCCTCCACATGCCTCACCATCATCCTTCACATGCCCCACCATCATCCTACACATGCCACACCATCATTCTCAACATGCCTCACCATCATCCTCCACATGCCTCACCATCATCCTCCACATGCCTCACCATCATCCTCCACATGCCACACCATCATTCTCAACATGCCTCACCATCATCCTTCACATGCCTCACCATCATTCTTCACATGCCTCACCATCATCCTTCACATGCCGCACCATCATTCTCAACATGCCGCACCATCATCCTTCACATGCCGCACCATCATCCTCCACATGCCGCACCACCATCATCCTTCACATGCCGCACCATCATTCTCAACATGCCGCACCATCATCCTCCACATGCCACACCATCATTCTCAACATGCCGCACCATCATTCTCAACATGCCGCACCATCATCCTCCACATGCCACACCATCATTCTCAACATGCCGCACCATCATTCTCAACATGCCGCACCATCATCCTCCACATGCCGCACCATCATTCTCAACATGCCGCACCATCATCCTCCACATGCCCCACCATCATTCTCAACATGCCGCACCATCATTCTCAACATGCCGCACCATCATCCTCCACATGCCGCACCATCATTCTCAACATGCCGCACCATCATCCTCCACATGCCGCACCATCATTCTCAATATGCCGCACCATCATCCTCCACATGCCGCACCATCATTCTCAACATGCCGCACCATCATCCTCCACATGCCGCACCATCATTCTCAACATGCCGCACCATCATCCTCCACATGCCGCACCATCATTCTCAACATGCCGCACCATCATCCTCCACATGCCACACCATCATTCTCAACATGCCGCACCATCATCCTCCACATGTCTCACATTCATTCTGTCAGATAAGTTTTTCATTATTAAATATTATATATAAATAAAAATGGAAATGTTCGTTTGTACATAACAGCTAATCTCCGAAAGTTCTTCACCATACTATATAGATGTCACATCTGTAACGATAAAAAATAACATGCTTTTTCTGAAAAACACTTCATGTGTTCTTTAACTTGAGGGAAATCTTCGAAACTTCTTTACAGATTGCTTTGAAATTTTGACACAATGTTGCATTCGAATAGGTGCGTCTTTTTATATATCTACTATATACATGCCTCACCTGTGACAGGAAAAAACATTTTTTTTTTTTAAATAGCGCCATCTGTTGGACCTAAGAGCAACACTCGCTGAAATTTCCTAACGTTCTTTGCCGATTGATTTGAAATTTTGACACAACGTTGCATTCGAATAGGTGCGTCTTTTTATACCTACTATATAGATGCCAGCCCTCTGACAGGTAAAAAAAAATGTTTTTTTTTTGAAAAACAGAGCCATCTGTTGCACATAATTGCAACATGCACGCTATTGTAAATATATCACGAATTCCATTTCAATGTTTCCGATTGCATTGATAAATTTTATTGTCATAGATTTCGATTTATTTTATTTTTTATTGAAATATTTTGTGTGACATTGTGTTGGAATTGAGCTGTGTTTGTTTTACCATACCGTTCATTTCGTAGGTATATGTATAGATGACACACCTCTGACAGGTAAAACTATGCTTTTCTTCAAGAACAGCGCCATCTGTTTCATGTAAAGCAACACACATGCTATACTAAATATGTCACAATTACATTTCAATGTTTCTGATTGCACTGATAAATTGAATTTTCATAGATTTCGATTTATTTTCATTTCAATTTAATTATTTTGTGTGAATTGCATTGGACTCTAGCTGTGTTGTTTACCATACCATTCATTTCTTGAGTATATTTTATTTATGTTCATATTTTCATTTCATTTTTTAACTGTTTTTCTTATATTTCAGTGATAGGAATATCAGATCACTTGATGTTCCCAATTTTCTGATGAGAACATCAGACCATTTGGGAAGGCATCGAACGAGGGAGTGGGGGAATGACGAGGGGACTGAAGTGAGAGATGGTGGGGAGGACTAGGGGACGAGGGAGGGGTTAATGGTGGGGAAGGACGAGGAGACGGGAGAGTTTGGGATGGTGGAGATAAGGGGATGGGGAGTGGAGTGGCGGCGCCATTGCTAGCTGGCCGCACACGGATTTGGTCCGGAAAAAACTCACGATTCTGAGCACCCATCAGCTCCATTCGTCGCGGTTTTGTGAGGAAGAATACATCAGTGCTCCAAGACCCGGACAATATCTTGTTTTTAAGGAAACAATTCCGATTTTGTCTACAATTGCCAGAGGACCACCGTTGTTGATTACCTGCTGCCCAGCTGACTGGTATTCTGCGCAACCCTGTACGCAGGCGACCCGGACTCTCGTACCGCACTTTTTTTTTTTTTTTTTTTTTTTTTTTTTGAGGACCGTGACCAGGTCACTTAGAGTCCTACCCTGAAGGGCGAGGCGATACCCTGCGGGCAGCGCCACAAGGGGGCACCTTAGAAGGTGTACTGAGCCTGACAGGGAAAGGTAGACCAAACAGCTCTTTTAGGTGTTAGGTATCCCTGATTCCACCTGGGGGAATCATTCTACGACCTCTGTTGGAGGGGAATGAATTTCTCCAGGCCTAGGAGTGTCTAAGGCATTAGGTAGGGCAGTGATTCGGTTCTCACTACGTGAAGAGAGTCATGGGGAACGCTAAGAGCAAGAGGAAATGGAAGCAGCTTTCGGACGAGGAGGGACGGTGGACCGATGTGCAGCAGGCACCGAAGAAAACTGCTATCGAGGCTTTACCACTTGCTTCTACCAGCAAGACAGCCGACGTAATGGACCTAGAGAGGACAGCATCAGTCACACACCAGCCAGTGTCGGTCAATGCTTCTCTGTCCACAACACGGCCACAGGACGACAGTATGAGTCAGGAGAGGACACCACCAGTCTCACACCAGCCAGTGTCAGACAATGTTCCTCTCTCCACAGCCCAGCCACAGGACAACAGTTTGAGACAGGAGAGGACAGCACAAGTCTCACACCAGACGTCGCCAGCCTCTGCAGATCTTCCAAAATTCAAGATAATGCAGACAGACCACTTTCCTACAGCATGTGGAGTAGTAACGGCATTGGAAAAAGAACAACCAGAGCTCAAACTTTCCATTACAGTCAACCTGAAAGGAGAAATAATAATGACACCACAAGACCAACAGACTGCAAATTACTTAGAAAAAGTAAGAGTCCTGCAAGGGAAACCTGTATGCTTGGTAAAGCTGGACCCTTCAGAAAGACGCACACGAGTCGTGCTTTTGGGATACCCAATCGACTTTCCCCTGGATCCAGTACTAGAACACAAGCAAATCCTGAATGCGGAATGATGCCGCACAAAAGTAGACAAGGTAGTGACACGTCAGGTTCTGGTGACCGTCATGGGATATATATCAGAAACATTCAGTCTTGGAAATTGGGGAACATACCGACAGAGGACATACGTCCCGGAACCCCTACGCTGCTTCAGGTGTCAGAAATACAGCCACCATCAATCTCGCTGCACAGGACAGGAGAGATGCGGAGTGTGCAGCCTGAGACATCCAACCAAAGACTGTATAGCCAAGCACAAGGCAAACCAGACCACAACAGCCAAATATCCAAATTGTGGAGGCAAACATCATGCCTGGAGCGCAACCTGCTCTGCACGGAAAAACAAAGTGCAGACAGCTCATGCCAGGATAAACACACTGCCCAGCAATACATACACCAACACCAACGTCTGGAACACTCGTGCACAACCACAACAGGCACCCACTCTCACAGAGCAAAATTTCCCGAATCTGTTAATTCCAAATCAGAAAATACACAAAAGTGTTGCAGAAATACAGCAATTGCAAAAGAGCAGAAATCAATTACTTTCGGAATCAACACAACAGATATACAGTTTTACCGAGGTCCAGCTGAAAACCATCGTGAAGATCATGGCAGAGACCATTATCAATTGCCTACAGATGACGCAGAACGCCTCACAGCAACAGCCTCAAGACATCACTTGTGTGATAATGGACAAGATCGTGCAGCAGACCACAGTTACGCAAGAAATAGACAGTCCGAGACAAGACGGAGCACAAGAGGACAAACAACGCAACGTGGACATACAGACTACCAACAACAGTCGGATAGTCAAGACACCAGAACATCAACATTCACAAAAGCAACTGCAAGAAGCAGTGACCACCCACGATCAACAGATTCTTCCAACACAAGAGACAGACAACAACAGCCAAGGCAGTCTGATATGCAGCAACGCATACAAAGACGTATTGAACAGCAGAGATGCACAGGTTCCACCAACACAAGACACGGCCACGAGCAATCAATGCAGTCCGGCATGCAGCAATACCAACAACAAAGTGATGGACCACAGTTATGCACAGAT
Source organism: Procambarus clarkii (assembly GCF_040958095.1). Classification (NCBI taxonomy): domain Eukaryota; kingdom Metazoa; phylum Arthropoda; class Malacostraca; order Decapoda; family Cambaridae; genus Procambarus; species Procambarus clarkii. The sequence goes on from NC_091170.1 coordinate 12,519,530, forward strand.
TCCAACAATGGCGGGGATGACCATGAACAATCACTGCAGTCCGACCTGCAGCACTCCCAACAACATAGCGATGGACCACAGTCATGCACAGATTCCAACAACGTCGGGGATGACCACGAACAATCAGTGCAGTCCGATTTGCGGCGATACGACTTGCGAGGCGGAGAATATAGAGGTCGATTCCGAAGAGGAGTTCTAGTAGAACAAGCAACGCCAACCGAACCCGTCGTCTGGCCATTACGAATACTGCAGTGGAGCATACAAGGTCTTGGAAATAAAAAACACACGCTTCAGGAGGCTGCAATCAGCACGAAAGCTGATATAATCGTTTTGGAAGAAACTCTTTTCCCAGCCACGAAATCCTTCAGATTAGCTGGATATCAGCACTATGTTATACCGTATGAGCGGGGGAGACAAAGAGGATTAATGACCCTAGTCAGAAACACCATACCCAGCAAGAAAATAGACCCAGTTTCATGTGGGGATGGAGTAGAGGTATTAGCGGTTACAGTGACTATGGCTAATTTTGAGCTCCTCATATACAACGTCTACAAGCCCCCTAGACGTACACTAGAAGCAGAGGCTGTGCTTGCCTTGGCCACGCAGGAAAATGTAATTATTGCTGGGGATTTTAATGCTCATCATCAAGAGTTAGGTGCAACTGGGCCAGCCAATGCAGATGGGCGCCATTTAGCTGCAGCTCTGCGAGAAGTACCTGAAATTACACTTCTCAACACTGGGGAACCCACTCACATTCTAGGAGGTTCCCTTGATCTTACATTCATCTCAGCAGCACTCCAGCAACAGGCGAAGTGGGCAGTAGACCCGGTGATCACCAGTGACCACTATGCTACTGTCACAACACTAAACCTAGCACGACCTCCTACACCACCTGCAACACCTAGGTGGAATTTACGAAAGGCCAATTGGAATGTATACCAAGAAGAACTTGAAAAATGGTATGCAACGTACACGCCACCTGAGGATTTGAACATACACGAGACCAATCTGCAGGAAGCCATTGCAGCTGCTGCAAACAAAGCTATTCCAATCATTGTCACAGGACCCACAACACGAAAGAACTATTGGTTCTATAGTAATGAAGAACAGAACAGAACCACAGAGTCAACATCTTCAGAAAACATCTAAAGAGAAACCCCACTCCAGAAGGAAGAACTCTGCTAAGAGCGGTGATATCCTGAAGCAAGACGAGTTTCTAGAGAAGTAAAAGGAGGCAAGATGGTTTGAGTGGTGTCAAACCTCTAAATGAACATAGTAGTCTTGGCAAGATATGGGGTCAGATTAAAACTATATCAGGTCGACCAGCCCGGCCACAGGCATGTATTCAACCCTTGCAGGTGGCTGAGAGGCTTGCTCTCCAATTTGCAGAAAGAACAGTTTCATATCAGCTCTCCTGCAATGGTCCGAAGGCAGCAAGAACACTTAAAACAAGAGAGGATGACAGTCATTCATGAGAGCATAGCTATAAATGACGAATGTGACTGTCCCTTCACCGAACAGGAACTAAGCAGAGCCAAAAAAGGTGGTAAGGACACTGCACCAGGTGCTGATAACATTACATACTCAATGATCGCACATGCAGGTCCTGCTGGAGAACGAGGGATATTGGGACGTCATCAATGCTTCTTGGCAGCAAGGCAAACTACCGACCTCTTGGAAGAAAGCAGACATCATACCGATTCCTAAGCCGAAAGAACCTGGCAATTACAGACCCATTTCATTAACATCATGCATTAGTAAAACTGCAGAACGGATGGTCTTAAATAGGCTACTGTGGAAGATTGGAGACCTTCATAAACACATATTTGGCTTCACTAGAGGAGGTAGGTACTGCAAACTGCATAGCAACGTTACTAGGAACAGTTACTCGGGTCCAGCTATAGTGGTCTTTCCTTGATCTAGAAAAAGCATTTTGAAACTTGCAAGCCCGCAAGCAATACTACACACCTTAGTTAAAAAGAGGTGTAAAGGGAAAAATGCTAGCATGGATTCAAGATTACCTAAGTCACAGGTATGCCAGAGTAAAGTTGCAAGGGACAAGTGTCGGACTACCGCTTGCACGAGAATGGGACTCCACAAGGAGGAGTCCTCAGTCCTAGTCTTTTTAAACAGCCTTATGGAAAACCTTGTTACCATGACCTTTACAGAAGGGGTTAAATTGCTATGCTATGCTGATGATATAGCATTAGTCATTACAGGTCCTTCACTTCTAAATAAAGCTCAAGGTGCTTTAGATAAAGTGACATCTGAATGCAGTGTTTTAGTGCTAAAAATATCTGCACAAAAGTCTAAGGCAATGAGACTAGGTGGCAACACTCCAGACAGGCACCTATGCATTCAAGACATTAACCTTCAGTGGGTTACACAATATCGATATCTCGGAGTGTGGATTGATTTTAAAATGACATTCAATAAGCAAATTCAATATCTAAAGGAGAAAGCAAAATCACGAATAAATATAATGAGAGCAATCACAGGGTCCCGTCTAGGAGCGGGACACAGAGTGTTGAGAATGTTTTACATACACGCCGTTCGTTCCCTGGTTGATTATGCAGCGCCGGCCTTACTCACTCTTTCTCCTGGTCAGGGGCAAACGTTGAGGTTCTTCAAAATGATGCATTGCGAATCATAACAGGTGCTCCCAGATGGACTAAAATACTGAACCTAAGACTAGAAACAAAGCTACGTCGATTGAAATAAGGGTAAAAGGGATTGCTGCGTGCATGCTGACCAAGATATTGACTAGACCTAGAATCAGTTCCCTTAAAGATATAATCACTGGAGCACTATCTCTGGACAGAAGAGCCTCCAATGGCAGCAGGTGGACCCATTGTGTGATAAACACCATCAATACGTTCGATATGGCAAACACAGTCACTGAGAGGGGTGTCGACGACATACATGCAGACTTTGTTATACCAGCCCCTGGGGAATCTCTGCCAGCAGACTTTAAGATTATGGCTCTTGAAGGAAAGAAGACCCCAGACAAATCCTCATCTGCTACGTAACATTGCACAGATGCATATAGAAGCAAACATGGCATCCGACAGCTTCACTTAATTCACGGATGGATCAGTAGACCAGCAGGGACAAAGAAACTGGACCTGCAGTTAAAGTAGGAAACTCTGTATATAATTGGAGGCTCTCAAATGGGTGTTCGACTTTACAACAGAGATGCTAGCCATTCAAAAGGCTTTGGAACATGCTCTTGCTGATCACCGACAACATGTTATCATACATACAGATTCGAGAACCGCCATTGAAACCTTGCAACAAGAACACATATGTGATAACATTCATCTGATCACAAATGTCTTATCATTCATGCACACACTCAAACGACAAGGCCGGACGGGTACTTATCAACTGGGTGCCAAGTCATGTGGGAATAATAGGAAATGACGTTGCAGACGAAGCAGCAAAACTTGCTACTAAGAGGAGAAATGTAGACATTTACATACCACAGAGTCTATCCCAGATGAAGAAAGTAATTCGAAACAGAGCAATGCAAAAGATGTACAGTGACCACAACACAGCAGTTGCAACATCAGGATCTGCGGGTTGGTACAAGAATTCAACCAACTACGAACCACTTAGTTTGATGAAAGGGGGCAGTAGAACAACAGAAGTGCACTTACATCGCATCAGGCTTGGATACCCATGTACATGGGAAATAGGCTTACAGGTTCCGGAAGATGAGAGGAAATGTCAACACTGGAGAAATGCCCGTCAGACCACTGGAACATTATCTAACACAGTGCACAGTTACAAACCCGTTAAGATTTCAACTTAGATTCAACAGAGCAGAAGAAGTTGTTAAACACATATGGCAAAATCTTACTGAAGCGACCATACGAGTCATAAATACTCATACTCCGCCCAAGTAAAACAGACTCAAGCAACACTTAGTGGGCCAGCCAGAGGCTTAGGGCCCGCGCAGGATTATCCCTGCAAAAAAGAAAAAAAAAAAAAAAAAAGGAATGGGGGGGAATGGTGGAGAGGACAAAGGGACAGGGGCATCGTGGGAAGGAAGAGGGGGTGGTAGAGTGGAGAATGGGTGGGGTGTACGAGGGGACAGGGAGTGGGAAATTGTTGAGAGGCCAAGTAGACGGATGAGGGAGGGGAAATGATGGGGAGGACTGAGAGACAGGGAAAGTTGCTGTGGTTCTGCAATGCACATGCGTTGCTGAGTCACAGCAACGTGTGGCTGGGTACAGCTAATTGATTTAAATATCAACATAAATGTTCTTTTGCTCAAATCGCTAATCTCCGAAAATTCTTCACCGATTGATTTGAAATTTTCACACAACGTTCCATTCACATCTGAGCATGTTTTTATATACATACTATATACATGTCACGTATGTGACGGGGAAAGACATTTTATTTAAATTGTGTTTTTTCATGTAACTGAAATCCTCGAAACCTCTTTACTGATTGCTTTGATATTTTGACACAACGTTGCATTCCAATAGGCGCGTGTTTTCATATACCTACTGTATAGATGCCACACCTGTGAGAGGTAAAAATTTTTATTTTTTTTTAAAGCACCATCTGTTTCACGTAATAGCAACTCACACTACACTGAATATGTTACAATTCCATTTCAATGTTTCCGATTGCTTTGATAAATTGAATTTTCATAGATTTCAATTAATTTTCATTTTGAATTAATGATTATGTGAAAATTGCGTTAGAATTAAGCTGTGTTGTTTACAATACCGTTCTTTTCGTAAGTATAAGTTTATATGCCACACCTTGTGACAGGTAAAAAGATTTTTTTAAGAACAGCGCCATCTGTTGCATGTAAGAGCAATACACGCTATACTAAATATGTTACGGTTCCATTTCAATGTTTCCCAATTTCATCAACAAATTATATTTTCATAGATTTCGATTTATTTGCATTTTGATTTCATTATTTTGTGTGTGACATTGCGTTGGAATTGAGCTGTGTAGTTTACCATACTGTTCATTTCGAGAGCATAGTTTATTTTTTTTTATTTTCATTGTTTTTAATTTTTTTTAATTGTTTTTCTTATATTCCAGTGAATGGAACATCAGATCATTTGGGAATGCATCGGATGAGGGAGTGGGGAGGATGAGGGGATGGGATTGGCTGATAGTGGGGAGGACGAGGGTACGGGTGAGGAGGTAATGATGAAAAGGATGAGGGTACTAGAGAGTTGGGGATGGTGGGGACGAGGGGACAGAGGAATGGAGAATGATGTGGAAGAATAGGGGCAGGGGAGTTTGGGATGGTGGGGAGGACGAGGGAACGGTGGAGTGGAGAATAGCTAGGACGAAGGAATGGTGGAATGGGGGAATAGCCGGGGGGATAAAGGGACGTGGAGTGGTGAATGATGAAGAAGACGAGGGGAGTGGGGAATGGTTGGGAGGACACGGGGTTGAAGGAGGTTGGAATGGTGGGCAGGACTAGGAGACAGGGAAAGGTTGATGTGGCTCAGCAATGCACATGCATTGCTGAGCCACAGCAATGCGTGGCTGGGTACAGTTAGTCTCTATAAATAAAATGTAAATGTTCGTTTGTTCAAAATTGCTAATCTCCGAAAGATCTTCAACGATTGCTTTGAAATTTTCACACAACGTTCCATTCGCATCGGAGCGGGTTTTTATATACATACTATATAGATGTCTCGTCTTTGACGGAAAAAAACATGCTTCTTTTGAATAACTGTGTTTTTCATGTGAGGGAAATTTTCGAAAAATCTTTACCAATTGCTTTTAAATTTTGACACAACGTTGCATTCGAATAAGCGCGTGTTTTTATATACCTACTGTAGACATGCCACACCTAAAACAGGTAAATACATGTTTTTTTTTTTAAACAGCACTATCAGTTGCATGTAATAGCAACTCACGCTATACTGAATATGTTACGTTTGCATTTCAATGTTTCCGATTGCTTTGATAAATTGAAATTTCATAGATTCAAATTTATTTTCATTTTGAATTAATTATTATGTGAAAAATTGCATCAGAATTGAGCTGTGTTGTTTACAATACCGATCATTTCGTAAGTATATATGCCACACCTTGTAACAGGTAAAAATATGTTTTTTAAAGAAACAGCACCATCTGTTGCAAGTAAGAGCAACACATGCTATACTAAATATGTTACGATTCCATTTCAATGTTTCCATTTTCATTGATAAATTGAATTTTCATAGATTTCGATTTATTTGCCCTTTGATTTAATTATTTTGTGTGACATTGCGTTGGAATTGAGCTGTGTAGTTTACCATTCTGTTCATTTCGAGAGCATAGTTTTTTTTTCAGTGTTTTTCATTTTGTTTTTTTTTTAACTGTTTTTCTTATATTCCAGTGAGTGGAACATCAGATCATTGGGAATGCATCGGATGAGGGAGTGGGGAATGGTGGGGAGGATGAGGGGACAGGAGTGGGGGAGAGTGAGGAGGACGATGGGATGGGCAGGGGTAATGGTGAAAAGGATGAGGGGACTGGAAAGTTGGTGATGGTGGGGACGAGGGGATAGAGGAATGGAGAATGTGACCGAGGCAGTGACCGAGACAGTGACCGTGGCAGCGACTGAGGCAGTGACCGAGTCAGTGACCGTGGCAGTGACCGAGACAGTGACCGTGGTAGTGACCGAGTCAGTGACCATGGCAGTGACCGAGACAGTGACCATCTCAGTGACCGTGGTAGTGACCGAGTCAGTGACCGTGGCAGTGACCATGGCAGTGACCGAGACAGTGACCGTGGCAGTGACTGAGACAGTGACCGGGGCAGTGACCGAGTCAATGACCGTGGCAGTGACCGAGGCTGTGACCGTGGCAGTGACCGAGACAGTGACCGTGGCAGTGACCGAGACAGTGACCGTGGCAGTGACCGAGACAGTGACCGTGGCAGTGACCGTGGCAGCCTTCCTCATCACCTCAAAATTCTCTCGAGGATTGTCAGTTTTCTCCTCGTTCTGGGCGGTCCCCATCTCTCAGTAATTACTTCGCCATTACCTCATTTTATCATTCCTGGAAATCCCTCAGCAATTTTAGAAATTAATCGGGTTCTCGAGATATTTGGAGAGAGAGAGAAATATGAGAGTTTTATTTCCTCCATCAATTTGTCTCTATGAGATAATGAAAAAATACGGCGAGTGTGTGTGGGTGGGGTTGTGGGTGGGTGTGTATGAGTGGGGTTGTAGGTCGGGTTGTGGGTGGGTTGTGGGTGTGTGTGAGTGGGGTTGTAGGTCGAGTTGTGGGTGGGGTTGTGAGTGTGTGTGAGTGGGATTACCAGTGGGGTTGTGTATAGGACTGTGGGTGGGGTTGTTTGTTGGGATGGTAGGTGGGGTTGTGGGTGCGTGTGTGTGTGAGTGGGTTGTTTGGTGGGGATGTGGGTGGGGTTGTAGGTGCGTATGTGTGAATGTGGGTGAGGTCGTGAGTGGCGTTGTTTCGTTGGGTTGTAAGTGGGGATGTGGGTGGGAATGTGGGCAGGGATGTGGGTGGGGATGTAGATGGGGTTGTGGGTAGGGATGTGGGTGGGGTTGTAGGTGGGGTTGTGGGTAGGGATGTGGCTGGGGATGTAGATGGGGGTTGTAGGGGGCGATTTAGGTGGGAGGTGAGTGTGGTTGTGGGTGTGGGATGTGGGTGGGGTTGTGGGTTGCGATGTGGGTGGGGTTGTGGGTGGGGTTGTGGGTGGGGATGTGGGTGGGGTTGTGAGTGGGGGTTGTGGGGGTTTGGTTGTGGGAGGAGATGTGGGTGGGGTTGTGGGTGGGGTTTGTGAGTGGGGTTGTGGGTGGGGTTGTGAATGGGGTTGTGGGTGGGGATGTGGGTGGGGGTTGATGGTGGAGGTGTGGGTGGGGTTGTTTGTGGGTGGGGATGGGGGTGGGGGTTGTCGGTGGGGTTGTGAATGGGGTTGTGGGTGGGTTGGGGTTGTGGATAGATTTGTGTGTGGCGATGTGGGTGGGGATGTGGGTGGGGTTGTTGGTGGGGTTGTGGGTGGGGATAGGGTGGGGTTGTGGGTGGGGCCCTGTGGGTGGTGTTGTGGTTGGAGATGTGGGTGGGGTTGTGGGTGGGGTTGTGGGTGGGGGGATGTGGGTAGGGTTGTTGGAGGAGTTGTGGGTGGGAATGTGGGTGGAGATGTGGGTGGGAATGTGGGCAGGGAAGTGGGTGGGGTTGTGGGGTGGGGATGTAGGTGGGGTTGTAGATTAGGTTGAGGGTGGGGATGAGGTGGGGTTTATGGATGGGGTTGTGGGTGGGGGATGTGGGTGGGGATGTGGGTAGGGATGTGGGTCGGGTTGTGGGTTAAGATGTAGGTGGGGTTGTGTGCAGGGATGTGGGTGCGGATGTGGATGGGATTGTGGGAGGGGTTGTGGGTGGGGTTGTGGGGGGGGGGGGAGTTGTGGTTGGGGTTGTGGGTGGGGATGTGGTTGGGGTTGTGTGTGGCGATGTGGGTGGGGATGTGGGTGGGGTTGTGGGTGGGGATGTGTTTGGGGTTGTGGGTGGGGTTGTGGGTGGGGATGTGGGTGGGGTTGTGGGTGGGGTTGTGGGTGGGTGATGTGTTTGGGGTTGTTTGTGGGGTTGTGGGTGGAGATGTGGGTGGGGTTGTGGGTGGGGATGTGGGTGGGGTTTGTGGGTGGGGATGTGGGTGGGGTTGTGGGTGGGGTTGTGGGTGGGGTTGTGGGTGGGTTGTGGGTGGGGGATGTGTTTGGGGTTGTTGGTGGGGTTGTGGTGGGAATGTGGGTGGGGTTGTGGGTGGGGATGTGGGTGGGGTTGTGGGTGGGGTTTGTACTCACCTAATTGTACTCACCTAATTGTGCTTGCGGGGGTTGAGCTTTGGCTCTTTGGTCCCGCCTCTCAACTGTCAATCAACTGGTGTACAGATTCCTGAGCCTACTGGGCTCTATCATATCTGCATTTGAAACTGTGTATGGAGTCAGCCTCCACCACATCACTTCCTAGTGCATTCCATTTATTAACTACTCTGACACTGAAAAAATTCTTTCTAACGTCTCTGTGGCTCATCTGGGTACTAAGTTTCCACCTGTGTCCCCTTGTTCGTGTCCCACCCGTGCTGAAGAGTTTGTCTTTGTCCACCCTGTCAATTCCCCTGAGAATTTTGTAGGTGGTTATCATGTCTCCCCTTACTCTTCTGTTTTCCAGGGATGTGAGGTTCAGCTCCTTTAGCCTTTCCTCGTAGCTCAATCCTCTCAGTTCCGGGACGAGCCTGGTGGCATACCGCTGAATCTTCTCTAACTTTGTCTTGTGTTTAACTAGGTATGGACTCCAGGCTGGAGCTGCATACTCCAGGATTGGTGGTTGTGGGTAGTGTTCTGCAGACTCACATTGCAGACAAATATTTTCAATAACAGATGGCTATAATCTGCAATTAGGCAGAAGAAAATATTATATAAGATGTAATATACATTGCTATACATTAATTAAGTATGTAGAGTGTTAATCTTTATGTCATTCAAGATCAAGGAGAGTTTGAATCCCCAGTGAGGTCACTGTCTCGGGTCACTATGACTTGCAACTGTTGAGTTACTAGACACTAACTAATCACAGAATCATCATGATCACTTCAAACTCAAATGAGAATTGTTTGTACTTAAGCAGAATCAAAGCACTATTTAAGTTTCAGTTTACATTGTTGAGCAGCCGCTCTAGATGGACGTGTGCTCTGGTGGGCAACATCCCTGCCCTCTGAAACTTGGGGTGAAGTTACCTCTGTAGAACATTCGTGTTCTGCTAATTCTAGAGGTACTAGTTTTTTGAGTTTTCAGGGTGGTTGTGCCTCGACACCGAACCCAACTATTCTTAAGATACCTTGGTGATCAGGATGAACATCAACAATTTTGCCTGTAGGCCAATCTGACCTGGGTCCATCACTATCAAGTAGGACCAGATCACCTGGTTTTAATTAACTTTATTATATGGGCTTGTAGCTCCATAATGATACTCTCTCAGAGCAGTTAGATATTCACGAGTCCACACTTCATTCTACTTTCCTATCACTCTCGAAAGATGTTTCTAACTTTCCACTAAGTCCTTTCTTCCAACACATGAAGGGTAATTTGGGTCCTCATCTACTAAAGATATTAGAGGACTCAGAAGACCACCATGAAACAGATGAGAGGGACTCAGAGGTTCTCTCTGGAAGAAGTCATCTGAAAGATAGATCAATGGTCTGTTGTTGACTCTTGCCCTATTTCAGTGACAAGGGTTTGCAACTCGGTTCGGCTAATTTTCTGTCTGTGTAGAGCCTTTCTTAAGCATTTCTTCACAGTGCCTACCATGCACTCGTAAAATCCGCCTTGCCACGGTGCTCGTGGAAGGATAAATTTCCAGTGGCACTGTCTCTCCTTGAGCACTGAACGTACCTCTGGTTGGATCCATATATCTGCTAGGCAAGCTTCTCCTGCCTCAAAATTAGATCCATTATCAGAGATCATCAGTTTGGGACAGGATCGACGAACTGCAAACTAGCGAAAGGCTTGTAGGAACGTTTCTGCACTCATGTCAGAAGTTACTTCAAAGTGTACGCCTCGTGTGGTTGCACACGTCAAGAGGCATGTATAGGCTTTCACCGGAATTTGATCTGGAATGCCTGTTACAATAAGTGTTCCTGTGTAATCTACACCTGTGGTCTCTAAGGGACGAAGGTGTACAACTCGTTCTTTAGGAAGTGGTGGAGGTCCTGGGTAAGGACACACTCGAGCATCACACCTCCTGCAGATCACACAAGATTTAATAAGGGATTTGACAGTTTGGCGACCTTGGGGAAGCCAAAGTTTCTGTCGCAAATCAGTGAGGGTGTCTAGCACTCCACCCGTGCAATGTACCATGTTCATTGTGATATAAAACTATAAGTTTAGTTATGTTGTGGTGACGAGGCAGAAGCGTAGGATTCTTTGCTTCTAATTCAATCTCTTCATGAAGCAGGCGTCCCTTCACACCTTAAGATGTCGTAATTATCTGAATGAAACCAAATGCCCAGAGACTTGGTTAATTTATCTGAAAGACGTTCATAATATCTCCACCATACGTCTCCATTTGAACTTGTTTGACCCAGTATTTGAGAGGACTAAGAAATTGATATTTAATACCTATTATATTAAGGAAATCAAATACAATTTGGGTGAGTCCTAGCAGTTTACCAAAACTAGAATAATGGTTAGGATTAAGAGCCAAAGATCGAGGGGGTTCCGGATCCACAGTGGGGACAGTGATATTGGTCACTATGACCTGTGGCTTTTATTTAGGCCACTGACCACTGAACACCCATTGGGGTCTTGTAAACCACATCTCGGTTTTAACTAATTGTTTTAAGGTTAAACCTCTTGATATATAGTCAGCTGGATTGTTCTTGGTGGGGGGACATGTCTCAGTTTATAATCAGCTGACAATTCTCGTATTTCCATAACTCTGTTTCTGACGTAGGGAAATTTGCTGTTGTTGTTTCTTACCTATTGTAAGATTGCCTCATTGTCTGACCACACTACTATCTCACCAAAGTGAATATTACCGAGTGTCTTGATCAGGCAATTAGCCAACCTTACACCTACTAATAAAGCAGTTAACTCCATTTGGGGTAATGACTTCTTTTTAATTGGGGGCCACTCTAGTCTTAGAAGTAAGTATAAATGATTGCTGAGTGTTAACTATATAGGCTACTGTGCCATATACTTGGCGTGAGGCATCGCAGAACACATGTAAATTTGTGGGTAAAATTTGTCCTAAAGCATTACGAGGGAATTTCAGAATACTAAGCTTGTTAAAATCCGCAGTTAATTGCTGCCATTTATCTTGCTGATCATTTGGTAACAGATCATCCCAACCCATATTCGTCTACCAGTACTCCTGCATGAGGAGTTTTCCCTTAATTATAATAGGACTAAGTAAACCTAAAGGGTCAAATGGACTTATGAGAGTAATTTTCTCATGGTTAAGGGAGAATTATTAGTTTTCACAGTCATAACATTTAATTCGTCAGTGGAAGTATTCCATTTCATGCCTAGAACTTTCAATTTAAATAGTACTTGATACTTGGGAAATTCTTTCTCAATGATTTCATTCAGTTGTTGATTATTAGAGGCCCACGACTGTAAAGGCATATTGGCTCCCAGTAATTCGCGGTTAGCTTCATGATAAATTTTCACTAATTTGTTTTCATCATTAGTGGTTCCCAGGAAGTTATCGACATATAGGTTATCGCTAATTTCAGCCTTGTGGGGGCTAATAGATTTCTTCAAATGAGTATCCAAGGTGATTTGGAGTAAGAATGGTGAAGATGTAGCCCTGAATAGAACTGATGTGAACCTATACGTGATGATCTCACTGTCAGGATCCTGTGGATCTTTTACCCAGAGAAATTTTGTAAAATCACGGTCTTCCTCTTGCAAACCTACTCTCAAAAAGGCTTTTCTGGTGTCAGCCGTGTAAGCATAAATACCAGAGCGAAACCACAACAATACATCTTGTAGTCTCTGAGTTAGACTAGGCCCAGTTTGCTGGCAATCATTAAGGGACACGCTATCTGCCTTTAATTTGGCGCTACAGTTAAACCTAATTCTAATCGGTGTCGTCACCGAGTCTTACAAGATAGCATGGTGAGACAAATATTGGCCTGATTTATTATTATTTTGTTCAACAACTTCTATGAATTTGTTAGAAAGTTGTTGCTGTATTACTTCGTGATACAGTCGTAATTTGCCAGGCTGCTAGTGTAGCCTAATTATCTGTGATTTTAATTGGGCCATGAAATAGTTTACTGAGAGCTGAGGGTGGTTCAGCTTCCAGGGCAATTTAACCCATTATTGGTTATCCTGATAGATAACTGTGTTGAGATGTTGTTGGTAAGTCCATGTGTCATCTGGACTTGGTTGCTCAGGGACGATACCGAAGGTGTCAAAATCCCATAATTTGTACATAGGGTGATTTTACTCATCATTCTCAGTTACGTCTCTGATTTGTATTGGTGCATGTTCTAAGCCTAGTCATGCACTATTGAATTATTTTGTTGGCTAATTGTAGGTTTAGATTTTAGATAGGGTAGCACCGGCCCTGTGAGCAATTTTCCTCCAGATGACAACAAATTCATTCCTCGTTGCCTGGTGCATCCAGTAATAAACCTATAGTAATAATCAGCTCCTATTAGAATACCCACGTCGCTGAGACAGGCAGAATTTATCTTGTAATCAGCTAGCTTTTATGCCAGTGCGTTTAAGAAATTTACCTGTGTTCCAAGACCTGTTACATGTAGATCTGAGGGGATCTTATCACCGACGATGGCTTGTAATGGGCTGGTATAGCCTCCTAGATGTACCAATAATTTTACAACTTGGTAGTCCCGAGGTCCACTATTGGTCAAGAATCCGGAAATAATTCATTTCGCTCGTTATAAAGTTTTCAGTTTTAGCTGATCAACTAGTTGTTAAGTAATGAAGGTCTTTTGAGTACCTTGGTCAAAGAGACCACGAGTGGTGATCCTGGACTTGTTAATTAATTTTAGTTGACCTGTAGGCAATGTAGTAGTGTTGCCTGATTCTGCAGCAAGTACATTTATTTCCTGATGTACTTTACAATATTGTACAGATGTCGATTTGGTTGAATCTTTATGAGGATTCGTTAATCTTGATTGTCACATTTCCACACAAGGTGTAATGATGTTGACTTTTGCGGTACTTATTGCACACGTAAGGCAACTGTACAGCTATTAGGGTCATGAGAACCCATGCATTTTGTGCATCTGTGTAATTATTGAAGACATTTAAACCTAGAATTACGGTCGGAGTAAGTACTACACTCATAAGTGAGGGGTTCCTTACTACAGAACAAACATTTTTTTCTCCTGTAGGATTTGTCGTCTTAGCAGCCGTATCAACTACAGTTTCAGAGGGAGTCCCAGAATAAGTACCTATTTTACTACTTTTATTTCTAATAATGGGAGTAGTGGATTTAGTTTTGTGTTTATTAGACTTAAATGAAATCAGTTTTGGTTTCACTGAATTATTATTAGGCTGTTTGGGGTGCAGATTTAATTTTTATCATGAGCCTTTAGCCTATTAACAATGATTCTCAATCCATCAAATATCTGATCAAGAGAGAGAATCTCTGTTTTGTAATGTGAGCAGATTTTTGCTAAAATATTACGAGGAAGTTACCTCTAAAGGAGTAATTGTCATGACCTCACGAACCCAGTATCGCTGGCTAATCAAAGCCTAGCCAATTTCAATCAAGAGTCTAAGGGGGAATTAATAAAAAAGGCTGGTTACAACAACTCCAGTTTACTGGGGCATATAATTAGGTCACCATAAAACTAACATATATACATAACTGATACTGTTGTGAAGAAAAATTCGACTCAAATTAATTAATCTAAATAATGATACATTCGATACCTATGAAGGGCCACCTCCTTTTGTGAAAAAGAGGAAAACTAAAAATGAGCAGATATTGAAATTAAATACACGAACTAGTGCCTATGGATTTCAAAATAGTCAATGTAATATGAAACATTGATAAGACTGTATAATGTAATTAAATTAAGAGTCAGTTTCACCCTCAAACATAAATTGTGGGTACAGGCGCTAAGCAACTACTACGTCACTAGCACTAATAATCCGATGCTGGTTCTTCATCCGAAGAAATTATAGGTATAATATTATGTTATTGTATAAAGAAATAAATAGATGTAAATTCACATCATTAGATTATAAGGATAAATGGAAAACATTGATAAAATTGTTAAATGAAACTGATCTTATTAAAGATCAATAAAACACTGTTGGTTTGTTCTACAAATGACTAGACAGCTTAGCTGTTTGGAAGTGATAGAAGCACGCTTCAAAGGCGACGCATCACTAGGCTTGTCTCGACATGCGGTCTGAAGTCAAGTGGAAGAAAGGCTTATCTCGCGTTGTTCAGATACAGGCTGAAATCTCAATAGATTTGTAGATAACTGTCTACCTCGTGTTTAACTTGCATCTATCTCTAAGTATATGGAGGGTTTAGTCCAAAATGAAACTTACTTCTTATTTAGAGGAGGGCCAGCAGCGTAACGACAAGTAAATACATAAATTTGTGATAAAGAGCTCTCTAAAACCAAAAATATGCTATTAAGCCAAGCTGGTGCTTGCTGGAACGATCGTATGATTGTTGTAGGAGTCACTGCGGTATCCAGACACTTGCTGATGCTTGAATGTCCTCTGAATGGTCCACTAAATCGAGTGCTCCGTGCTACCTCGATCGGTAAGATGGCCACCTCTCAATGTTCAGCATTGTAGTGACTAGAATGTCGACTCTCCTCTCCTCCCTCTACCCCTTCTCATCTTGGACAGTTGGACAGAATCACTGTCCTCTGAAACTTGTGGTAAAGTTACCTCAGTAGAACATTCATTTTCTGCTAATTCTAGAGTTACTAATTTTTCTAGTATCTCTAAGGTAGTAGTGCCTCGACACTGACATTAACTATTCGTAATATACCTTGGCGATCAAGATGAACATCGACAATTTTGCCTATAGGCCAATCTGACCTGGGTCCATCACTGTCTACTAGGACTAGATCACCTGGTTTGAGTTGAACTTTGTTGTATAGGCTTGCAGCTCCATAATGATACTCAGAACAGTGAGATATTCACAAGTCCATACTTCATTCCATTTTTCTATTACTCTCGAAAGATGTTTGTAACATCCCACTAAGTCACTTGCTCTGACACATGAACGGTCAGTTGGATCCTCGTCTGCTAGAGATATTAGAGGACTGTTCTCTCTGGGAGAAGTCATCTGAAAGATAGGTTAATGGCCTGTTGTTGACCCCGTGCCTTAGTTTCTATGACAAGGGTTTGCAATTCGATAAAGTTTATTTTTTGTCTGCAAAGTGCTTTTCTTAAGCATTTTTTAATAATGCCCATCATGCGCTCATAAAAGCCGTCTTGCCACGGTGCTTGTGGAGGTATGAATTTCCTGTGGCACTGTCTCTGCTTGAGCACTGATTGTACCTCTGGATGGTTCCATATTTCTCGTAAGCATGCATCTCCTGCCACAAAATTGGATCCATTATCTGATATCATTAGTTTGGGGCTAGATCTGCGTGCAGCAAAGCTGCGAAAGGCTTGGAGAAAGGCTTCTGCATTCATGTCAGAAGTTACTTCTAAGTGTACGCCTCGTGTGGTTGCACACGTGAAGAGGCAAATATAGGCTTTTCACCGGAATTTTATCTGGAGTGTCTTAAAATAAGTGCTCCTGTGTAATCGACACCTGTGGTCTCGAATGGACGAAGGTGGACAACTCGTTCCTTAGGATGTGGTGAAGCTCGTGGATAAGGACTCACTCGAGCATCATACCTCCTGCAGATCACTCTTAATAATTAGGGATTTGACAGTTTTGCAATCTTGAGGAAGCCAGAATTTCTGTATAAGATCAATGAGAGTATCTAATACTCCACCGTGGTAGTGTACCCACGTACATGGTAATGTAACACTCTGAGTTCAGTTATGATGTGGTGACGAGTAGAAGCATAGTAGGTAAGTAATTATCAAAAGACGTCACCAAACCGGGAAGGCTATTTAGCACCATCAAATGTACGGAATAATGAGAGGTCCCTAAATATCACCTAGGTTGCCAATACGAGAACAGAAATGCATGAGGCAAACGATATCAAAAGTATCCGATTCACCAAGATTACTATCGAGGGATTAGCAACCGTGAGGGACGGTTAGAAAACAAGACACACGCTCGTCCTGGAACTTAGGACATTCAACAAGGATATGCTCGACTGTAAGAGAAACAATGCAATGTGGACAATAAGAGCAGGGCAGCGCTCCATTAATTGACCCATGCGTTAAGCGAGTGTGGCCAATACTCATCCTCACCAGAGCCGTTTCCCATCGCCGGTTACGGTGGTAGCAGGACGGCCACGAGGACCACACAACTCTTTAGAGTACGCAGTTTGTTATCAGTAACAGAAAAACCAAAAGCCTGCCAATTGAATAAGGACTACTTCTATGAGAGATGGGACAAGAGCAGACAACTTCCCTAGCGGCAGCATCCGAACGCTCATTTAAAGAGACACCAATATGGCTGGGAACCCAGCAAAACTCAACCGACTTAAATTTACTGTGAATAAGAAACAGCCAATGCTGTATCTTGACAACTACTGGATGAACCGGATTAAAGGATCCGAGAGCCATGGGGCACTATGAGAATCGACGACAACTACAAAGGAAGATTGACAACGAGAAAGCAGGAGATGAAGAGCATAGAAAGTAGCATAAAGTTCCACTGTGAAGATACTAGTCTCTAGAGGTAAGCGACACATATAAGTGCTGTCAGGAAAAACAGCAGAGTAGCCTACTCCATCCGCAGACTTAGACCCATCGATGAAGGTGGAAACGGAGTAAGAGTGTGAAGAAAAGTGCTCAAGGAAAAGGCTTTTCAGAATCTATTGATCGCATCCTTGATGACTTGTGACGTGTTGATGGCTGATAGATGACTTGTGACGTGTTGATAGCTGGTTGATGACTTGTGACGTGTTGATTGTCTGATTGATGACTTGTGACGTGTTGATCGCTCCTTGATGACTTGTGACGTGCTGATGGCTGATAGATGACTTGTGATGTGTTGATGGCTGGTTGATGCCTTGTGACGTGTTAATAGCTGGTTTATGCCTTGTGTGACGAGTTAATGACTGGTTGATGGCTTGTGACGTGTTCATAGCTGGTTGATGACTTGTGACGTGTTAATGACTGGAAGATGACTTGTGACGTGTTGATTGCTGATTGGTGACTTATGACATGTTGATGACTGGAAGATGACTTGTGACGTGCTGATGGCTGATAGATGACTTGTGACGTGTTGATGGCTGGTTGATGCCTTGTGACATGTTGATGGCTTGTTGATGACTTGTGTCGTGTTGATGTCTGGTTAATGACTTGTGACGTGTTGATGGCAGGTTTAATGATTTGTGACGTGCTGATGACTGAAAGATGACTTGTGACATGGTAATGGCTGGTTGATGACTTCTAACGTTTCGATGGCGGGTTGATGACTTGTCGACGCGTTGATGACTGGAAGATGACTTGTGACGTGGTGATGGTTTGTTGAGGATTTGTGCGAAGTGATGGCTGGTTGATTACTTGTGACATGTTGATGGCTGGTAGAGGGCTGGTGAGGTGATGATGGCTGGTGAGTTTTTTTTTTTTTTTTTTTTTTGCATGGATATTCCTGTCCGGGCCCTAAGCCTCTGGCTGGCTCACTAAGTGCTGCCTGTTTCTTGTTTTATTTGGGCGATGTATGAGTATTTATGACTTGTATGGTTCGCTTCAGTAAGATTCTGACATATGTGTTTAACAACTTCTTCTGCTCTGTTGAATGTAATTTGAAATCTTAATGGGTTTTGTAACTGTGCACTGTGTTAGATAATGTTCCAGTGGTCTGTCGGGCATTTCTCCACAGTGCTGACATTTCCTTTCATCTTCCGGAACCTGTAAGCCTATTTCCCATGCACATGGGTATCCAAGCTTATGCGATGTAAGTGTACTTCTGTTGTTCTACTGCTCCCTTTAGTCAAACTAAGTAGTTAATAGTTGGTCGAATTCTTGTACAAAGCCGCAGATCCTGATGTTGCAACTGCTGTGTTGTGGTCACTGTACATCATTTGCATTGCTCTGTTTTCTAATTACTTTCTTAATCTGTAATAGACTCTGTGGTATGTAAATGTCTACATTTCTTCTCTTAGTTGAAAATTTTGCAGCTTCGTCTGCAATGTCATTTTTATTATTCCCACATAACTTGTCACCCAGTTGATAAGTACCCTTGTCGGCCTTGTCATTTGAGTGTTAGCATTAATGATGTGACATTTGTGATCAGAAGTATGTTATCACATATGTTGTTCTTGTTGCAAGGTTTCAATGGCGGTTCTCGAATCTGTATGTATGATAACATGTTGTCGGTGTTCAGCAAAAGCATATTACAAAGCCTTTTGAATAGCTAGCATCGCTGTTTGTAAAGTCGAACATCCATTTGAGAGCCTCCAACTATTTACAGAGTTTCCTGCTTTAACAGCAGCTCCAGTTTCTTGTCCCTGCTGGTCTACCAATCCATCTGTGAAGTAAGTGAAGCTGTCGGATGCCAAGTTTGCTTCTATTTGCATCTGTGCAATGATACGTAGCAGTTGAGGATTTGTCTGGTTCTTTTTTCCTTCAAGAACCATAATCTTAAAAGGTGATTACTGTTGAGGTGTTAATGACTGGTAGATGAGAGGTGAGGTGTTGGTGGCTGGTAGTTGACTGGTGAGGTGTTGATGGCTGTAAATGACTGGTGATGTATTGATGGCTGGTAGAGGATTGGTGAGGTGTTGATGACTGGTAGATGAGTGGTGAGGAGTTGATGGTTGGGTGATGACTGGTGAGGTGTTGATGGCTGGTAGATGATTGGTGAGGTGTTGATGATTGGTATATAATGTGGGAACCGACCTGTGAGATTTATATTTATTTGATTTATATGAATTTATTTAAAATTTATATTTAGGTTAATTTATATAATTCGATAGCAATTTGTATGATGTTTAGTGGACTGCATTTCTGCTATATTCTCACAAATCGATCCTTACACATTAGGGGGGATTTATATTAAATTTATAAGTCTACAGTCAATCAAACTTCAGTATTAAACTACATACATTAGTAAATAAATTTTGGAGGTGCCTTATCTTATTGTATGGTAGGCGTAGTCCACCAGGTATAACTAGGATGTAGACAACAAATAATCCTCGTGTGAGGCTAGCTTCCATCACCCATAGTAACTGATGTACCAAGATTAATTTTCTTCCTCATCTTGTTCCTGTCAAAGAGCACTAGCTGTTAAGCCGGAATCCTAATATTTGACAGCTATATCAGAGAAAACACTGTATATTATATAAGTTAAGGACCAAGGACTAATTACCTAGGTTGAGTCATTCGTTCGTGATCTAACCGGAATTTATCCTATCTACCTTTTATATTACTGGCCAGAAATGAATTAGATAAGATTTTGGAAAGATACTTCCCTTGTTAGATGCTGACTGCGTGTTGATGATGGTAGAAGCACTAATTTGATCTCCAAAACACTTCGCCCAAGAGAGAATTATAGGAGCTAAATTTGCTCCAGCGACTCTGGTCATTTACAGTGACTGACCTCCCTCACCACTGATGCCTTGGCTCTCCTTGTCCAGATGTCAATAAGTGATAGAAGGGTTACTTTTACTCTATTTTTGATACTGATAATTAAGTTCGTTCAAATGAGATGTTTTTATGATGTTATAAGTCCAAAGAATAATATATTAATTATAATTCCCAACGGAATAGCTAGTGAATTTATAGCACTACGTGGCACTGATATCCCGTTTTCTATTGATGTAAAATTCCATTCAAGTTACATTTTCTATGGATTAACTTGTGCATACAACAGCAACATTATTATCTGCATATTGTAATTATAATTAGTAAATGGTGTCGGATTCTCTGACAGATGACTGATGAGGTGTTGATGACTGGTAGATGACTGGTTAGGTGTTGATGGCTAGTAGATGACCATCGAATTGTTACTTGCTGGTAGATGACTGGTGAGGTGTATATGGCTGGTAGATAACTGGTGAGGTGTTGATGACTGGTGAGGTGTTGGTGGCTGATAGATGACTTGTGGGGTGTTGATTGCTGGTAGTTGACTGGTAAAGTGTTGATGGCTGGTAGATGACTGGTGAGGTGTTGATGGCTAGTAGATGATAGGCAAACTGTTGATTGCTGGTAAATGACTGGTGAGGTCTTTATGGCTGGTAGATGACGGGTTAATTGAATGATAACTGGTAGATGACTGGTGAGGTGTTGATGGCTGGTAGATGGCTTGTGAGGTGTTGATGGCTGGTAGATGACGTGAGGTGTTGGTGGCTGGTAGATAATGATGAGGTATTGATTACTGGTAGATAATGATGAGGTATTGATTACTGGTAGATGACTTGTTGACTGGTGAGGTATTAATTACTGGTAGATGAGTGATGAGGTATTGATAGCTGGTAGATGAGGAGTGAGGTGATGATGGCTGTTAGATGAGTGGTGCGGTGTTGATGGCTGGTAGATATGGAGAGGTATTGTTTACTGGTAGATGACTTGATGACTGGTAGTTGACCAGTGAAGTATTATAATTACTGGCTGATTACTGGTAAAGTGTTGAGGGTTGGTAGATGACTGGTGAGGCGTTTATTGCTGGTAGATGACTGGTGAGGTGTTGATGGTTGGTAGACGACTGGTGAGGTGTTGATAACTGGTGACGTGTTTGTGACTGGTATATGACTGGAGAGGTGTTGATGGCTGGTAGATGAATAGTAAAGTGTTGATTGCTGGTATATGACTGGTGAGGTGTTGATGGCTGATAGAAGGCTTGTGAGGTGTTGATGGCTGGTAGATGACTGGTGAGGTGTTGGTGACTGGTAGATGACTGGTGAGGTGTTGGTGACTGGTAGATGACTGGTGAGGTATTGATAGATGGTAGATGACTGTTAATGTGTTGTGGCTGGTAGACCACTAGTGAGGTGTTCGTGGCTAGTAGATGATCGGCAAATTGTTGATTGCTGGTAAATGACTGGTGAGGTTTTGATGGCTGGTAGATGAGTCGTGAGATGTTGATGGCTGGTAGATGACCAGTGAATTGGCGATTGCTGGTAGATGAATGATGAGGTTTTGGTGGCTGGTAGATGGCTGGTGAGGTGTTGATAACATGTGAATATCTGGTGAAGTTTTGATGGCTGGTAGATGAGTAGTGAGGGGTTGAAAAATGGTAGCTTAGTGGTGAGGTGTTGATAGCTAGTAGATGCCTGGAGAGGGGCTGATACCAGGTAGATAGCTGGTGAGAAGTTTATGGCTGGGAGATGAGTAGTGAGTTGTTGATTGCTGATAGATGACCGGTGAGGTGTTGATGGCTGGTGAAGATCTGGTGAGATTTTGATGGCTGGTAGATGCCTGGTGAGGTGCTGGTAGATGAGTGGTGAGTTGTTGATGGCTAGTAGTTGACTGGTGAGATGTTGGTGGCTGGTAGATGAGTCGTAAGGTGTTGATAAGCTGGTAGATGATTGGTGAGGTATTGATTGCTGGTAGATGAGTGATGAGGTGTTGATGGCTGGTAGATGAGTGGTGAGGTGTTGATGGCTGGTACATGACTGGTTATGTGACGATGGCAGGTAGATGACTGGAGAGGTGTTGACTGCTGGTAGATTACTGGTAAAGTGTTGATGGCTAATAAATGATTGGTGAGGTGTTGATGGCTGGTACATGACTGGTGAGGTGTTAATAACGGCTGGTAGATGACTACCTAGGTGTTTATAGCTGGTAGATGGCTGGTGAGGTGTTGAAGGCTGGTACATGACTAGTGAGGTGTTGATGGGTGGTAGATGTTTGGTGAGGTGTTGATGGCTGGTAGATGGCTTATGAGGAGGTGATGACTGGTAGATGTGTGGTAAGGTGTTGGTGGCTGGTAGATGACTGGTGAGGTGTTAACGGCTGGTAAAAATCTGGTGAGGTTTTGATGGTTGCTAGATGCCTGGTGAGGTACTCATGACTGGGGAGATGTTGATGGCTGGTAGATGAGTGGGAGGTGTTAATGGCTGGTAGTTGACTGATGAGGTGTTGGTAGATGAGTGGTGAGGTGTTGATAGCTGGTAGATGAGTGCCGAGGTATTGATTGCTGGTAGATGACTTGAGATGTTGTTGACTGGTGAGGTATTGATTACTGCTAGATGACTGGTGAGATGTTGATGGCTGATAGATGAGTGGTGAGGTGGTGATGGTAGGTAGATGACTGATGAGGTGTTGTTGGCTGGTGAATATCTGGTGAGGTTTTGATGGCTGGTAGATGGCTGGTGAGGTGTTGATGGCTGGTAGATGAATGGAGAGATGTTGATGGCTTGTAGATGACTGGTGAGGTGTTTATCGCTGGTAGATGACTGTGAGGTATTTATGGCTGGTAGATGACTGGTGAGGTGTTGATTGATGGTAGATGAATGGTGAGGTGTTGATGGCTGGTAGATGACTGGTGAGGTGTTGATGGCTGGTAGATGACTGGTGAGGTGTTGATGGCTGGTAGATGACTGGTGTGGGAAAATCCGGCTCCTGTTTAATATTAATAAAATGTATAATTCTATAAATGCAAAATAATGATTAAATCTTAGATAGCTCGAAGGACCAGAATGCGAAGTTACGTGAGAGAACCAGTGACTTATGGATCTCTTTGATTATATGTAAATAAATTCTATTATTCTATTAAGCATTGAACCGTTAAATTCCATACATTCTAGACCCAGCTTCCCATGACACATTTGGTGGGGGTCTTCTATGAGGTTTGTCTACGTGATGCATATATAATATTTGTATGAATGATATGGATGATAATATGCACACACAGAGATTATATTGGTTAGTAAATTGTAATTCTAAAATATTACTGCACGATAAAGATTAATTATAAGTAATCAATGCAATATAGTATGTATTAGATTCTTACACTGAGAGAAAATTATCTACAATAAGAACTAATTAAATCTCAGCTGTGACAGAGGAATGTAGTTGGCGTCCAATCTCTCCTACAGTCTGGAATCCGCTCTGAGATAGCGATCCTTGAAACAAGTGATGGTGGTGGACGCTGCGGTCTCGCCTACGCTGGTACTCCAGCTGAAATGCAAGTATTATTTAAATTCCACTCCAAACCCGAGAATCATTCATTTAATAGTAAATTCTAAATGAATCTGGGGACCAGCAGTACACTTACGTAGGGTTTGGTGTCGCCAAACATCGTAAAGAACAAGGAGGTAACCTAATTCTATTTTAAAGGCCTCTAAAAACAATTTAGGATACTAATCTTCCCTGCCGAACGTCGTGTCCGTAAAACTGAAGTTGCTGGATAAGTCTGGAGTCTATAGATGGCCAGATGCTCCCAAATTAAGACTAATCTTGATAAGCAGACTTCAGAACACCTATGCAATGGCGGTTTGTCTCGTGTCTCTCTCTCGCCAGTATGGCGTCTTCTCTCCCTTCCTGCTCGACAGTCGCGCATGCGCATTGCTCCCAGTAGGGGTTCCGAGCATAAAATATATGGAAGGAAATGCGTTGTGATGAATATTTACGTCAAAATAAAGTTATTATATGGCGACACCTCTTTTTTTCGTGATGTAGTCAATTATTTTAGACGATATTAAATGAACGAGAAAAGATCTGGAGTGGAGATATAATTTATCATTATATTCACGGACACAGCAAGTCGTGGCCGTATAAATTAATCCTAGTAAACAATGATAAATTTATTAACGAACAGTGAATCTATTAATAAATGCTTATTATAATAAAAGTCAAAATAAAGCTAGATTCTACTCGATATGTTAATATGAAATGTTCCTGGTGGCTAGCTAGCTGACGCAACATTTCCACGATTCTAAGAAAAATTTCATGCCACTCCACATCCTAATGCAATGAATTCTCTATCACTAAACTACGAATTAGTAGTATTAGTTAATTATGACACTTAGTACAGGAAATACATCCCATTGTTGAAAATTTCCAGCAACTGGTGAGGTGTTTATTGCTGCTAGATGAGTGGTGAGGTGTTGATGACTGGTATATGAGTGGTGAGGTGTTGATGGCTAGTAGATGAGTGGTGAGGTGTTGATGAGTGGTGGGGTGTTGATGGCTAGTAGATGAGTGGTGAGGTTTTGATGGCTGGTAGATGTGGTGAGGTGTTGATGACTGGTAGATGAGTGGTGAGGTGTTGATGACTGGTAGATGAGTGGTGAGGTGTTGATGGTTGGTAGATGAATGGTGAGGTGTTTATGACTGGTAGATAAGTGGTGAGGTGTTCAACTGTTCAACACGCTTCCACTACACATAAGGGACATAACTGGCCGACCCCTCACAGTGTTCAAGAGAGAACTATCAACATCAGAGGCGCGAGGCTGTTCAAGACGCTTCCACTACACATAAGGGACACAACTGGCCGACCCCTCGCAGTGTTCAAGAGAGAACTATCAACATCAGAGGCCCGAGACTGTTCAACACGCTTCCACTACACATAAGGGACATAAATGGCCATGCCCTAATCCAAATTAATATAGCACCCCCAATACCATGAGCTTCTATTTTTTTAATTAGTCTTTCATGTGGCACTGTATCAAAAGCTTTGCTAAAGTCAAGGTACACAACATCACAATCCTTACCACTATCAACTGCCTCAACTATGCTGGAATAAAAAGTTAGAAAATTTGTTAAACATGAACGGTCATTTGTAAAACCATGTTGCGACTCATTTATTAATTTATGTTTTTTCAAGATGGAGACGATTGTATTTGCAGTTATTGATTCAAGTAACTTTCCCACAATAGACGTTTGGCAAATTGGCCGATAGTTTGATGCAAGTGATCTATCTCCTTTCTTAAAAATTGGTACCACATTAGCTACCTTCCATGACTCTGGCACTCTGCCTGACTCTATTGATTTATTAAATATGGTAGACAGTGGCTCGGAAAGCTCCTCTTTGCATTCTTTAAGCACCCTGGAAAACACTTCATCCGGCCCTGGGGATTTGTTTGGTTTTAGTTTTTCTAATTGTTTAATTACATCCTCCCTGGTAACTGCTAAACTAGTCGACCTGTCCTCATCCCCACCCACATAGACTTGTTCGGCTGAAGGCATATTGTTAAGTTCTTCTTTCGTAAATACAGATATAAAATATTTGTTAAAAATATTACTCATCTCCTTGTCATTATCCGTTATTTGACCTGTCTCAGATTTTAATGGACCTATCCTTTCCCTAGTCTTAGTTCGATATAACTGAAAAAACCCTTTAGGATTTGACTTTGCTTGCTCTGCTATGCGAACTTCATAGTTTCTTTTTGCTTTCCTAATCTCTCTTTGAACATTTCTAACCAGTTGTATGAATTCCTGTTCTAAACTGACTTCCCCATTCTTAATCCTTGTGTACCAAGCTCTCTTTTTACCTATAAGGTTCTTTAAATTATTTGTTATCCACTTTGGGTCATGAAATCTAGGAGCTGCCTCGTATGGGCCAATAGGCCTTCTGCAGTTACCTTTGTTCTTATGTTCTTATTAGTATTCGATCTATTCAATTTGTATGGTATATAAATGCAGGGGGTAATGATGTTGGGCGAGTTAGGAGTGAGGAACTAATACAGAGATTCAGGACAACCATTGAATTAGTCAGGAGCAAGGGAGAAATCCCGATCATATGTGGCATTCTACCAAGAAAGGGAGTGGGAAATGAATGGATGTCGAGGGCACTTGGTGTCAATTGCCGGCTGGAAAGATATTGCAAATCAAATGCAATATCTTTCATAAACAACTGGGAACACTTCTATGGAAGAAATGAAATGTATGCTCGTGATGGGGTGCATCTATCGAGGGCAGGGGTTGTTGTTGTTGCGAACACGTTGGAAGAAGTGGTTAGAGGTGTTTGTTTGGGTTTAAACTGTTAGTAGATAGAGGTATGGGAATTGATTTGGAGGAAGGAGATAATAAAAGTATGTGTTTGGAGGAGAAAGGAATTAGCAAAATGATCAGGGAAAGAGAAGGGCCTCAAAATAACAATTCACTTAGGGTATATTACACAAACAGTAGAAGTCTAAGAAATAAAATTAACGAATTAAATGCTCTTGTCTGCAAAGAAAAAATAGATATTATTGCACTTACCGAAACGTGAATGAATGTAGAAAATAAGAACATAAGAACAAAGGCAACTGCAGAAGGCCTATTGGCCCATACGAGGCAGCTCCTATTTATAACCACCCAATCCCACTCATATACATGTCCAACCCATGCTTGAAACAATCGAGGGACCCCATCTCCACAATGTTACGCGGCAATTGGTTCCACAAATCAACAACCCTGTTACTGAACCAGTATTTACCCAAGTTCTTTCCTAAATCTAAAACTTATCCAATTTATACCATTGTTTCGTGTTCTGTCTTGTGTTGATACTTTTAATACCCTATTAATATCCCCTTTGTTATGTCCATCACCCACTTGTAAACCTCTATCATGTCACCTCTAACTCTTCGCCTTTCCAGTGAATGCAACTTAAGCTTTGTTAATCTTTCTTCATATGAAAGATTTCTAATTTGGGGAATTACTTAGTCATCCTACGCTGGACACGTTCAAGTGAATTATATCCATTCTATAATATGGCGACAAAACTGAACTGCATAATCTAAATGGGGCCTAACTAGAGCAAGATATAGCTTGAGAACCACACCAAGTGTCTTGTTACTAACGCTGCGATTAATAAATCCAAGTGTCCGATTTGCCTTATTACGAACATTTATGCATTGATCCTTTTGTTTTAAATTTCTTACTAATCATAACTCCCAGAACCCTTTCGCAATTCGACTTCGCAATCCCAACACCATCTAGATTCGTACTTGTAACCATATCATCATTACCTAACCTCAGAACTTTACATTTATCAGCATTAAACTGCATCTGACAATCCTTTGACCATTTCAAAACCCTATCTAGATCAACTTGAAGTGATCTATAACCTCCTCCGAATTAATTTCCCTACCTATTTTCGTATCATCGGCAAATTTTGCAAATGTTGCTACTCAACCTGAATCTAAATCATTTATATATATTATAAACAACAGATGTCCCAGGACAGAGCCTTGATGCACTCTCTGTTTCCTTTGGTATAGCCATGCCCTAATCCAGCTTAATATAGCACCCCCAATACCATGAGACTCTAACTTTGTAGTCAGTCTTTCATGTGGCACTGCATCAAAAGCTTTGCTAAAGTCAAGGTACACAACATCGCAATCCTTACCACTGCCTCATCACAATAACTGCCTCAACAATGCTAGAATAAAAAGATAACAAATTTGTTAAACATGAACGGCCATTTATAAAACCATGTTGCGACTCAATTATTAATTTATGTTTTTCAAGATGAAGACGAATTTTATTGCTATTATAGATTCGAGTAACTTTCCCACAATAGACGTTAGGCTAATTGGTCGACAGTTAGACGCAAGTGATCTATCTCCTTTCTTAAAAAACTGGTATCACATTAGCAACTTTCCAAAACTCTGGCACTCTGCCTGACTCTATTGATTTATTAAATATGGTTGACAGTGGGTCACAAAGCTCCTCTTTGCATTCTTTAAGCACCCTGGCAAACACTTCATCCGGCCCTGGGGATTTGTTTGGTTTGAGTTTTACTATTTGTTATGAACATCCTCCCTGGTAAATGTTAAACTCGTCAACCTGTCCTCGTCCCCAATCCACATAGACTTGTTCGGCTGAAGGCATATTGTTAAGTTCCTTTTTAGTAAATACAGATACAAAATATTATTAAAAATACTACTCATCTCTTCATCACTATCTGTTATTTGACCTGTCTCAGTTTTTAATGGACCTATCCTTTCCCTAGTCTTAGTACGATATAACTGAAAAAACCCCTTTAGGATTTGTCTTTGCTTGCCCTGCTATGCGAACTTCATAGTTTCTTTTTGCTTTCTTATCTCTTTTTAACATTTCTAACCAGTTGTACGAATTCCTGTTCTAAAGTGACCTCCCCATTTTTAATCCTTTTGTACCAAGCTCTCTTTTTACCTATAAGGTTCTTCAAATTCTTTGTTATCCACTTTGGGTCATTAGTATTCGATCTATTCAATTTGTATGGTATACTACGTTCCTGTGCTATGTTTAGAATATTCCTAAATAAGTTATATATTGAGTCCCACATCGAAATCCCCATTTACGTCACCTATCGCTGGGTTCATGTCTCGCTCCAAGACCGGCCCCACCCCCATACCCAAGACTTTCCAATCAATTTGACCCAAAAAATTTCTAAGGCTATTTAAATCAGCTTTTCGAAAATCTGGCACTTTAACAGAATTTTCTCCTACAGGTCTATTCCATTCTATGCTAAATCTGATTTCTTTGTGACCACTGTTCCCTAGCTCACTCCCTATTTCGATGTCATTAATTTGTGTTTCCCTGTTAGTTAACACTAAATCTAAAATATTATTTTCCCGCTTTGGTTCCTTAATGTGTTGCGTAAGAAAGCAATCGTTAATTAATTCTAGAAAATCTTCTGCTTCACTATTCCCTGTTTTGTTCAACCAGTTTATTCCACTAAAGTTAAAGTCACCCATGACATAAATACTGTTAGATCTAGATGCTCTAGATATTTCATCCCATAGATGCTTTGCTTCCATTCTGTCTAAATTTGGTGGCCTATATATAACTCCTATTATAATATTATTTGCTTTTTCTTTTAATTCTATCCAAATAGTTTCTGTGTGTGGCTCAGTTTTGATTCCCTCCTTGAGACTACATTTAAAATTGTCCCTAACATATATGGCTACTCCACCTCCTCGTCTAATATATCTATCTGTGTGAAATAGTTTAAATTCATTTATTTGTTATTCAGCTAATAGTTCTCTATTTTCTACATACATCCACGTTTCGGTAAGTGCAATAATATCTATTTTTCCTGTGCAGACAAGAGCATTTAATTCGTTAATTTTATTTCTTAGACTTCTACTGTTAGTGTAATATACCCTAAGTGAATTGTTATTTTGAGGCCCTTTTCTTTCTCTGATCATTTTGCCAATTCTTTTCTCTCACGAACACATACTTTTATTACCTCCAAATCAATTCCCATACCACTATCTTCTAACAGTTTAACCCATCTACTAACAGTTTAAACCCAGGAATTCATGCAACTGGTTAGAAATGTTAAAAAAGAGATTAGGAAAGCAAAAAGAAACTATGAAGTTCGCATAGCAGAGCAAGCAAAGTCAAATCCTAAAGGTTTTTTTCAGTTATATCGTACTAAGACTAGGGAAAGGATAGGTCCATTAAAACTGAGACAGGTCAAATAACGGATAATGAGAAGGAGATGAGTAATATTTTTAACAAATATTTTATATCTGTATTACTAAAGAAGAACTTAACAATATGCCTTCAGCCGAACAAGTCTATGTGGGTGGGGATGAGGACAGGTTGACTAGTTTAGTAGTTACCAGGGAGGCATGTAATTATACAATTAGTAAAACTAAAACCAAACAAATCCCCAGGGCCGGATGAAGTGTTTACCAGGGTGCCTTAAAGAATGCAAAGAGGAGCTTTCCGAGCCACTGTCTACCATATTTAATAAATCAATAGAGTTAGGCAGAGTGCCAGAGTCATGGAAAGTAGCTAATGTGGTACCAATTTTTAAGAAAGGAGATAGATCACTTGCGTCAAACTATCGGCCAATTAGCCTAACGTCTATTGTGGGAAAGTTACTTGAATCAATAACTGCAAATACAATTCGTCTCCATCTTGAAAAACATAAATTAATAAATGAGTTGCAACATGGTTTTACAAATGGCCGTTCATGTTTAACAAATTTGCTAACTTTTTATTCCAGCATAGTTGAGGCAGTTGATAGTGGTAAGGATTGTGATGTTGTGTACCTTGACTTTAGCAAAGCTTTTGATACAGTGCCACATGAAAGACTAATTAAAAAAATAGAAGCTCATGGTGTTGGGGGTGCTATATTAAGTTGGATTAGGGCATGGCTATTCCAAAAGAAACAGAGAGTTAGTATAAATGGGGTTAAATCAGAGTGGGATAATGTTTTTAGTGGAGTACCTGAGGGCTCTGTCCTGGGACCTCTGTTGTTTATAATATTTATAAATGATTTAGATTCAGGTTTGAGTAGCAACATTTGCAAATTTGCGGATGATACGAAAATCGGTAGGGAAATCAACATGAAAGAAGACTCGCTATCACTTCAAGTTGATCTAAATAGGGTTTTAGAATGGTCAAAAGATTGGCAGATGCAGTTTAATGCCGATAAATGTAGAGTTTTGAGGCTGGGTATTGATGGTAGAGTTACAAGACACGAGCTAGATGGTGTTGAGATTGCGAAGTTGGATTGCGAAAGGGATCTGGGAGTTATGATTAGTAAGAATTTAAAACAAAAAGATCAATGCATGAATGTTCGTAATAAGGCAAATAGGACACTGGGATTTATTAATCGAAGCGTTAGTAACAAGACACCTGGTGTGGTTCTTCAGCTATATCTTGCTCTAGTTAGGCCCCATTTAGATTATGCAGTTCAGTTTTGGTCGCCGTACTATAGAATGGATATAAATTCACTTGAACGTATCCAGTATAGGATGACAAAGTTAATTCCCCAAAGTAGAAGTCTTTCATATGAAGAAAGATTAACTTAATAAAGCTTAAATTGCATTCACTGGAAAGACGAAGAGTTAGGGGTGACATGATAGAAGTTTACAAGTGGATAAATGGACATAACAAAGGGGATATTAATAGGGTATTAAAAGTATCAACTCAAGACAGAACACGAAACAATGGGTATAAATTGGATAAGATACTGGTTCGGTAACAGGGTTGTTGATTTGTGGAACCAATTACTGCGTAAGGTGTTAGAGGTGGGGTCCCTCGATTGTTTCAAGCGCAGGTTGGACAAGTATATGAGTGGGATTGGGTTGTAATAGATAGGAGCTGCCTCGTATGGGCAAATAGGCCTTCTGCAGTTACCTTTGTTCTTATGTTCTTATGTTATGTAACTCAGAATATTATCAAATTTTGTATAAAACCTCTATCATTTAATAAAACTGAGAGAAAAAGTTAGTGCCTTGAAAAAAATATGGCTTGGAATATGTCACATATGTACTTATTTATAAGCAAAACAGTGACTATAAGCAATAAGTCATATGTGTGCTGTCTAGTGCGAGAGCAGGTTGACTGGTGAGGTGTTGATGGCTTGCAGATGACTGGTGAGGTGTTGATGGCTGGTAGATGAGTGGTGAGGTGTTGACAGCTAGTAGATAACTGGTGAGATGTTGATGGCTAGTAGATGAGTGGTGAGGTGTTGATAGCTGGTACATGATTGGTGATGTGTTGGTGGCTGGTAGATGACTGGTGAGGTGTTGATGGCAAGCAGATGACTGGTGAGGTGTTGAAGGCTGGTAGATGACTGGTGAGGTGTTGATGGCTGGTAGATGAGTGGTGAGGGTTTGATGACTGGTAGATGAGTGGTGAGGTGTTGATGGCTAGTAGATGACTGGTGAGATGTTTATGGCTGGTAGATGACTGTGAGGTGTTGATGACTGGTAGATGAGTGGTGAGGTGTTGATGGCTGGTAGATGAATGGTGAGGTGTTTATGACTGGTAGATGAGTGATGAGGTGTTTATGGGTGGTAGGCGAGTAGTGAGGTGTTTATTGGTGGTAGATGAGTGGTGAGGTGTTATGGCTGGTCAACCCGTTTTCACACTTGCTTATAGTCAATATCTTGCTTATGAATAAGTGCCTGTGTGACATACTAATTTATTGTCAATATTTGAGCTAACCTTGAAAGTTGAATAGAAAACCAACAACCTAACCTAACCTTCTTAGAATGTTAAAATATTAAATTAGTACTGAACCTAGACCAGAAGTTGGATTAGGACATGGCCATTCCAAATTTGGATTAGGACATGGACATGGATAATGTTATTAGTGGAGTGCCTCAAGGCTCTGTCCTGGGAACTCTGTTGTTTATAATATATATAAATGATTTAGATTCAGGTTGAGTAGCAACATTTGCAAATTTGCCTATGATACAAAAATTGGTAGGGAAAAGTGATAGTGATAGACTCACTATCACTTCAAGTTGATCTAGATATCTAAATAGGGTTTTGAAATGGTCAAAAGATTGGCAGATGCAGTTTAATGCTGATAAATGTAAAGTTTTGAGGCTAGGTAATGATGATAGAGTTACAAGATACGAGCTGGATGGTGATGAGAATGCGAAGTCCGATTGTGTTCATGTTTAACAAATTTGCTAACTTTTTATTCCAGCATAGTTGAGGCAGTTGATAGTGGTAAGGATTGTGATGTTGTGTACCTTGACTTTAGCAAAGCTTTGTGATACAGTGCCACATAACATAAGAACAAATGTAACTACAGAAGGCCTATTGGCCCATACGCGGCAGCTCCTATTCTATAACTACCCAATCCCACTCATATACTTGTCCAACCCGCGCTTGAAACAATCGAGGGACACCATCTCCACCACGTTACGCGGCAATTGGTTCCACAAATCAACAACCCTGTTACTGAACCAGTATTTACCCAAGTCTTTCCTAAATCTAAACTTATCCAATTTATACCCATTGTTTCGTGTTCTGTCTTAAGAACATAAGAACATAAGAAACAAAGGTAACTGCAGAAGGCCTATTGGCCCATACGAGGCAGCTCCTATTCTATAACCACCCAATCCCACTCATATACTTGTCCAACCCGTGCTTGAAACAATCGAGGGACCCCACCTCCACAATGTTACGCGGCAATTCGTTCCACAAATCAACAACCCTGTTACTGAACCAGTATTTACCCAAGTCTTTCCTAAATCTAAACTTATCCAATTTATACCCATTGTTTCGTGTTTCTGTCTTTGTGTTGATAAAGACTAATTAAAAAAATAGAAGATCATGGTATTGGGGGTGTTATATTAACTTGGATTAGGGCATGGCTATTCCAAAGGAAACAGAGAGTTAGTATAAATGGGGTTAAGTCAGATTGGATAATATTGTTAATGGAGTACCTCAGGGCTCTGTCCTGGGACTTCTGTTGTTTATAATATATATAAATGATTCAGGTTTGAGTAGCAACATTTGCAAATTTGCCGATGATACGAAAATCGGAAGGGAAACTAATTCGGAGGAGGACTCACTATCACTTCAAGTTCATCTAGATAGGGTTTTGAAATGGTAAAATGATTGGCAAATGCAGTTTAATGCTGATAAATGTAAAGTTCTGAGGCTAGGTAATGATGATAGAGTTACAAGATACGAGCTAGATGGTGTTGAGATTGCGAAGTCGGATTGCGAAAGGGATCTGGGAGTTATGATTAGTAAGAATTTAAAATAAAAAGGATCAATGCATGAATGTTCGCAATAAGGCGAATAGGACACTGGGATTTATTAATCGCAGCGTTAGTAACAAGACACCTGGTGTGGTTCTTAAGCTATATCTTGCTCTGGTTAGGCCTTATTTAGATTATGCAGTTCAGTTTTGGTCGCCGTATTATAGAATGGATATAAATTCACTTGAACGTGTCCAACGTAGGATGACTAAGTTAATTCCCCAAATTAGAAATCTTTCATATGAAGAAAGATTAACAAAGCTTAAGTTGCATTCACTGGAAAGACGAAGAGTTAGGGGCGACATGATAGAGGTTTACAAGTGGATGAATGGACATAACAGGGGGGATAATAATAGGGTATTAAAATATCAACACAAGACGGTCAGGTGAAGTCACAGTGAGAGGTTGTGTTAACCGGAGCTCCTGAGTGTTGTTATATTATCATAGCAATATGGAAGTTGTAGTGAAGGACCTGGTGACTCTAGTGGGAGCCCTGAGGACAGAGTTGGACTCTCTGCGGGAGGAGGTGCGTCAGCTTAAAAAACAACAACGAGAAGTAACGAAGGAGGAGACCAGCAGTAAAGGGACCTCGTCTTGGAGAGTTGCGAAAGACAGGGGCCTTAAGAAGACTTTGATAAAGCCGCCTTCAAACGCCATAGCAACTTCAAATTCATTTGACGTTTTGGAGGACGAGTGCTGTGGAGAGACTGTGGATCGCGCAAAAGGGAAAGCAACGAAGAGAAAGGAAGCGCAGGCCCCTCAGAAAGTAAAGGAAGTACCTAAGCAAACATTAGTTGTGGGAGATTCCCAGATAAGGTATTTGGATAGAACGTTTGTGCTAGAGATAGGGGGAACAGGTTAAGGGTTTGCTATCCCGGAGCTGGCATTGGTGATATTATAAACAACATGAATGATATTATGGCTGGTAATGGGAACAATCCCATTATTTGCATTAGCATGGGAGGAAATGATGTTGGTCGAGTCAGGAGTGAGGAACTGATTCAGAGGTATAAAACAGCCATAGAGTTAGTTAGGAGCAAGGGAGGAATCCCGATCATATGTGGCATTCTTCCAAGAAAGGGAGTGGGAAATGAATGGATATCGAGGGCACTTGGTGTCAATTGCCGGCTGGAAAGATATTGCAAATCAAATGCAATATCTTTCATAGACAACTGGGAACACTTCTATGGAAGAAATGAAATGTATGCTCGTGATGGGGTGCATCTATCGAGAGCTGGGGTTGTTGCTGTTGCGAACTCGCTAGAAGAAGTGGTTAGAGGTGTTTGTTTGGGTTTAAACTGTTAGTAGATAGAGGTATGGGAATTGATTTGGAGGAAGGAGGTAATAAAAGTATGTGTTTGTGGGAGAAAGAAATTGGCAAAACGATCAGGGAAAGAGAAGGTCCGCAAAATAACAATTCACTTAGGGTATATTACACTAACAGTAGAAGTCTAAGAAATAAAATTAACGAATTAAATGCTCTTGTCTGCACAGAAAAAATAGATATTATTGCACTTACCGAAACGTGGATGAATGTAGAAAATAGAGAACTATTAGCTGAATATCAAATATATGGATTTAAACTATTTCACACAGATAGATATATTAGACGAGGAGGTGGAGTAGCCATATATGTTAGGGACAATTTGAAATGTAGTCTCAAAGAGGGAATCAAAACAGAGCCACACACAGAAACTATTTGGATTGAATTAAACGAAAAAGCTAATAATATTATAATAGGAGTAATATATAGGCCACCAAATTTAGACAGAATGGAAGCAAAGCATCTATGGGATGAAATATCTAGAGCATCTAGATCTAACAGTATTTATGTCACGGGTGACTTTAATTTTAGCGGAATAAACTGGTTGAACAAAACAGGGAATAGTGAAGCAGAAGATTTTCTAGAATTAATTGACGATTGCTTTCTTACGCAACACATTAAGGAACCAACACGGGAAAATAATATTTTAGATTTAGTGTTAACTAACAGGGAAACGCAAATTAATGACATCGAAATAGGGAGTGAGCTAGGGAGCAGTGATCACAAAGAAATCAGATTTAGCATAGAATGGAATAGACCAGTAGGAGAAAATTCTGTTAAAGTGCCAGATTTTCGAAAAGCTGATTTTAATAGCCTATGAAATTTTTTGGGTCAAATTGATTGGAAAGCTTGGGTATGGGGTGTGGGCCGGTCTTGGAGCGAGACATGAACCCAGCGATAGGTGACTTAAATGGGGATTTCGATGTGGATTCAATATATAACTTATTTAAGAATATTCTAAACAAAGCACAGGAACGTAGTATACCATACAAATTGAATAGATCGTATACTAATGACCCAAAGTGGATAACAAAGAATTTGAAGAACCTTATACGTAAAAAGAGAGCTTGGTACAAAAGGATTAAAAATGGGGAGGTCACTTTAGAACAGGAATTCGTACAACTGGTTAGAAATGTTAAAAAGAGATAAGGAAAGCAAAAAAGAAACTATGAAGTTCGCATAGCAGGGCAAGCAAAGACAAATCCTAAAGGGTTTTTTCAGTTATATCGTACTAAGACTAGGGAAAGGATAGGTCCATTAAAAACTGAGACAGGTCAAATAACAGATAGTGATGAAGAGATGAGTAGTATTTTTAATAAATATTTTGTATCTGTATTTACTAAAGAGGAACTTAACAATATGCCTTCAGCCGAACAAGTCTATGTGGGTGGGGACGAGGACAGGTTGACGAGTTTAGCAGTTACCAGGGAGGATGTTCTTAAACAAATAGTAAAACTCAAACCAAACAAATCCCCAGGGCCGGATGAAGTGTTTGCTAGGGTGCTTAAAGAATGCAAAGAGGAGCTTTGTGACCCACTGTCAACCATATTTAATAAATCAATAGAGTCAGGCAGAGTGCCAGAGTTTTGGAAAGTTGCTAATGTGATACCAGTTTTTAAGAAAGGAGATAGATCACTTGCGTCTAACTATCGACCAATTAGCCTAACGTCTATTGTGGGAAAGTTACTCGAATCTATAATAGCAAATAAAATTCGTCTTCATCTTGAAAAACATAAATTAATAATTGAGTCGCAACATGGTTTTATAAATGGCCGTTCATGTTTAACAAATTTGTTATTTTTTTATTCTAGCATAGTTGAGGCAGTTGATAGTGGTAAGGATTGTGATGTTGTGTACCTTGACTTTAGCAAAGCTTTTGATACAGTGCCACATGAAAGACTGATTAAAAAAATAGAGTCTCATGGTATTGGGGGTGCTATATTAAGCTGGATTAGGGCATGGCTATACCAAAGGAAACAGAGAGTTAGTATAAATGGAATCAAGTCAGAGTGGGAAAATGTTGTAAGTGGAGTGCCTCAAGGCTCTGTCCTGGGACCTCTGTTGTTTATAATATATATAAATGATTTAGATTCAGGTTTGAGTAGCAACATTTGCAAATTTGCCGATGATACGAAAATCGGTAGGGAAATTAATTCGGAGGAAGACTCACTATCACTTCAAGTTGATCTAGATAGGGTTTTGAAATGGTCAAAGGATTGGCAGATGCAGTTTAATGCTGATAAATGTAAAGTTCTGAGGTTAGGTAATGATGATAGAGTTACAAGATACGAGCTAGATGGTGTTGTGATTGCGAAGTCGGATTGCGAAAGGGATCTGGGAGTTATGATTAGTAAGAATTTAAAACAAAAGGATCAATGCATAAATGTTCGTAATAAGGCAAATCGGACACTTGGATTTATTAATCGCAGCGTTAGTAACAAGACACCTGGTGTGGTTCTCAAGCTATATCTTGCTCTAGTTAGGCCCCATTTAGATTATGCAGTTCAGTTTTGGTCGCCATATTATAGAATGGATATAAATTCACTTGAACGTGTCCAGCGTAGGATGACTAAGTTAATTCCCCAAATTAGAAATCTTTCATATGAAGAAAGATTAACAAAGCTTAAGTTGCATTCACTGGAAAGGCGAAGAGTTAGGGGTGACATGATAGAGGTTTACAAGTGGATGAATGGACATAACCGGGGGGATATTAATAGGGTATTAAAAGTATCAACACAGGACAGAACACGAAACAATGGATATAAATTGGATAAGTTTAGATTTAGGAAAGACTTGGGTAAATACTGGTTCAGTAACAGGGTTGTTGATTTGTGGAACCAATTGCCGCGTAACATTGTGGAGGTGGGGTCCCTCGATTGTTTCAAGCACGGGTTGGACAAGTATATGAGTGGGATTGGGTGGTTATAGAATAGGAGCTGCCTCGTATGGGCCAATAGGCCTTCTGCAGTTACCTTTGTTCTTATGTTCTTATGTTCTTAAGACAGAACACGAAACAATGGGTATAAATTGGATAAGTTTAGATTTAGGAAAGACTTGGGTAAATACTGGTTCAGTAACAGGGTTGTTGATTTGTGGAACCAATTGCCGCGTAACGTGGTGGAGGTGGTGTCCCTCGATTGTTTCAAGCGCGGGTTGGACAAGTATATGAGTGGGATTGGGTGGTTATAGAATAGGAGCGGCCTCGTATGGGCAAATAGGCCTTCTGCAGTTACCTTTGTTCTTATGTTCTTATATAGATATTACAGTTTTATAAAAATAATAAAACAAAACTAAAATATTTAAATTAATTGTAAAGTGACTCAGAACATTGTAAAATTTTGTATAAAATCTCTATTGTTTAATAAAACTGAGAGAAAACGTTAGTGCCTTGAAAAAAATATGGTTTGGAAAGTCACATATGTACTTATTTATAAGCAAAATAGTGACTATAAGCAATAAGTCATATATGTGGTGGAGGTGGGGTCCCTCGATTGTTTCAAGCGTGGTTTGCACATGTATATGAGTGGGATTGGGTGGTTATAAATAGGAGCTGCCTCGTATGGGCCAATAGGCCTTCTGCAGTTACATTTGTTCTTATGTGCTGTCTTGTGCGCAAGCAGGTTGCAACGGTAGATGACTGGTGCAACCCGTTCTCGCACTTGCTTATGAATAAGTGCATATGTGACATACTAATTGATTATGAATATTTGAGTTTACCTTGAAAAGCTGAATAGAAGACCACAACCTAACCTAACCTTCTTAGTATGTTAAGATATTACAATTAGTACTGAACGCATACTTATATTGATATTACAGTTTTATAAAAATAATAAAACAAAACTAAAATATATAAATAAATTGTAAAGTAACTCCGGATATTATCAAATTTTGTATAAAACTACTATTGTTAATAAAAATGAGAGAAAAAGTTAGTGCCTTGAAAAAAAATTATGGTTTGGAATATGTCACATATGTATTTATTTATAAGCGAAATAGTGACTATAAGCAATAAGTCAAATGAGTACTGTCTAGTGAGAGAGCAGGTTGACTGGTGAGGTGTTGATGGCTGGTAGATGAGTGGTGAGGTGTTGATGGCTGATAGATGACTGGTGAGGTGTTGTTGGCTGGTCGATAGTAGTAGGGATGACACGCCACAGGGGAATTTGTATTTTTTTTGGAAATTCCCGTGTGGCATGTCAGGGGTTTCAGGCGAATTTGGGCAGTCACAGATTTGGAATTAAGGAATTCTTATGAGAAAAATAAATTCCGAGACTTTAGAAGTTTGTTAAAAGTTCTTATGATGAAAATAATGTCATACAAGTTTGTTAAGAGTTCTTATGGGAGAAATTCAAATTCCCGTGTAGCGTGTCAGGGTTTTCAGGTGAATTTGGCCAGTCACAGATTTAGAATTAGGGAATTCGTAGAGGAAAATAATTTCCGAGATTTTAGAAGTTTGTTAAAAGTTCTTATGATGAAAATAATGTCATAGGAGTTTGTTAAAGTTCTTATGGGCAAAATTAAATTTTTTTCAGAGTTCCTACCGATAATAAACAGATATTTAGGCCTTATATATTTAAGTTGGATTCTTACTTAGAAACTAGTATATGGCTGTATAACTGAATCATTTCCCTGCCATCCCCCTCCCCCTGAATCTCCTGCTCATACATAACACCCCCTCCCTCCCCTTTACCTCGCAATCTCTCGCGTCACCTGTGTTTACCTTACGCCGTCAGCCAGACGTTGCCTTCAGGTCACCTCCATAATCTTATCTTCTCCGTAATATCTGGACCATCCCTCCACCCTCTCTCTTTCTCTCTCTCTCTCATTTCATTCAGTTCAGCTATTTTCTGACATCATATGTTTGCTCCTTTTTATTAAACAAGTCAGTTTTACGCAAATAAATCGTGTTAGTAAGCAAGTTCTAGCTCACGTTCTCCGCCTTAGTCCCCTGTCGTATAATGAATACTAACAGTCCAATCCCTCTAAAATTTATATATTAATATTTCAAACGTAGTTCAATAGAGTAATTTAGTTACTGAGCTCCAGCTCTCATCCTACACCTTAGTTCCCTCGCACATCTTCGTTATTAAATCATTGTTTTTCATGAAATTATAACCCGCCATACTTCTAACTGTGTAAGTAAAGATAACACATTTATCAAACTCTAGCTCCTGTCCTCCGCCTTAGCTCTCTCTCGTATCTTCGTTAATGCCTAATCCAATTCCCTGAAATTTCAACCCTCTGTATTTCAGACGCAGTAAATAAGATCAAGTCAGTTACTGAGCTCCAGCTCTCATCCCCCATCTTACTTCCCTCTCGTGTCTTCGGAAATATCCTATCAAATTCCTTGAAATTTAAACCCTCTTTATTTCAGACATAGTAAATAGGATCCAAACAATAATCAAACTCTAGCTCTTGTCCACGACCTTAGTTCATTTGTACAAGATCGTTAGTAACAGACCAATTTTCCCGAAATTTAAAGCAGACATACTTCAAAGTTAGTAAATAAAATCAAGTCAGTTATCGAGCTCCAGCTCTTGTCCCCTAGCTTAGTTCATTTGTACAATTTCTTAGTAACAGACCAATTTTCCCGAAATTTAAAGCAGACATACTTCAAAGTTAGTAAATAAAATCAAAACAGTTAACGAGCTCCAGCTCTCATCCCCCATTTTAGTTCTCTCTCGTATCTTTGTAAATAACCCATCAATTTTCGTAAAATTTTTACCATAGTTGTTTCAGACATAGTAAATAAAAAAGCCAGTTCAGTTACCGAGT
Organism: Procambarus clarkii; assembly: GCF_040958095.1. Taxonomy (NCBI): domain Eukaryota; kingdom Metazoa; phylum Arthropoda; class Malacostraca; order Decapoda; family Cambaridae; genus Procambarus; species Procambarus clarkii. Next base: position 12,560,580 of record NC_091170.1, read on the forward strand.
TTCAACTCTTGTTCCCCGCTTAGCTCATTTTGTACAAGTTCTTTATTATCCAATTAAATCACCTGAGATTTAAGATCACCTTACTTCTAACCTAGTAAAATTTATCAGGACATTAGCCAAGCTCCATTTCCTCTGTCTTAGATCATCAAACATAAATATATCCGATCAAGTCCCTCTCCAGCCTAACTCTTTATCAGAGTAATCACCTTACCCTTTCCCTCCCTTACCTTCTCATCCCCAACGTATCCAAACCTTCAATAATCATACTGTATTTGCATATTTTCTCTTTATTCAGCTGTGTTCTTCACATTTTTTTCCATGTTTTCTGTGTTCACTCCATATTCTACAAATGTTCACAGCATGCTCAGTTCATATTTCTTCACCTGTTTTTCTCAATTTTTCTGTTTTCTACCATTTTCCCCGTATGTTCACTATGTTCTTTGTCATGTTTTCATGTACATCATATGTTCTCTGTACAACTTTTATACTCATTATTCATGTTCTCAATGTTCTTAGCTTGTTCTTCACATGTTCAGTGTTCATTCTTTGTATTCCCTATGTTCCTTATCATGTCTTCATATTCTCTGTAAGTTCATATTCCCTGCATGTTCGCTGCATTCATCAACTTTTCTTACATGTTTTCTGTGTTCCCCGTATGTTCACTGTGTTCATTCCCTTACTTAACCTCAATTTTTTATGTTCTTTGTTTCTTCCATTCAGTAACTAGTTCTTTGTCAAATATTATCATCAGCAATACAGTCCCCCCCCAACAAATTTAGTCACCCAGTTTATTTGCAAAACTATGTCAAAGTAATTCTCGTAGTCAACTTAATAGTTCTACCAACAACTTTTCTTAAACAAATCTACACTTTATTCAGTTCCAAATTTACAAAAACAAACTTTTCTTGTAACTTCTTAACTAAAAAATTACTTGTCAATCAACCGAAAATAGTTAGGATTAATCTCATTCAACACCGTTCTTAACTAAAATAACTTTTCTCTTAGCTAAAAATTGTCAAAGGAAACTTTCCAACACTGTTCATAACTAACTTTATCCATCGTCAAGTAACTGAAAATAGTATTGTTCATCATTTCTTAACTAAACTTATTCCCTAGTCAACAGAAAATAACCATGTTCATCACGTTTCATTGTCATTTCTTATCTAAAATTATCCGCCAATCAACAGAAAAAGCCATGTTCATCATGTTTGTCTTTTGCTTAAGTAAAAGTATTCATCAGTCAACTAAAAATAGTTAGTTTCATCATGTTTCCCTGTCATTTCTTAACTGAAATATCACTTCTCTCAACTGAAATAGTCAAGTGTAGCCTCTTTCCAACACTGTTCTTAACTAAAGTAACCTTTCACTTCACTAAAAAATAGTCAAGGAAACTTCTTTCAACGCTTTCGTAACTAAAATTATATGTCGTCATGTAAGAAAAAATAGCCAAAGATATCTATCATCGCTGTTCTTAACTGACATTTATACTTTGTGGAGCACTAAATAGTCACTGTCATCATATTTTTCATGTCTTTCTTCAGCTAAAATAGTCAAATGTAACTTTTTCAGCACTTTCGTAAAAAATTATATGTCGTTATGTAGGAAAAATAGTCAAAGGTGCTCTTCGAGACAACAAAGACACTCTCCATGACGCCAAAGTTACTCTTCGAGAAATCAAAGACACTCTTCAATACATCAAGGACTTACTCAAAGACACCAAAGTTGCACTCAAAGACATCCTTTGAGACATCAAAGACATCCTTTAAGACTTCAAAGACACCTCTCGAGGCATCAAAGACACTCTCAAACACGCCAAAGGCACTCTTCGAGATATCAAAGATATTCTTCGAAACATCAACGTTGCTCTGTAAGATATTTTCGTTCATCAAACTTATTCTCAAAGATATATAAAGTTATTCTCAGAGCAATCAAAAGTTATTCTAAGACAACAAAAGTTATTCTCAGAGCTATCAAAATTATTCTCGATGTCATCAAAAAGGTATTTTCAGGTACACAAAAGTTAATCTCATTCATCAAAGTTGTTCTGTAAGATATCTTCGAGACATCAAAGTTAGTCTTCAATACATCAAAGACGCATTCAAAATACTACTCAGGTTCTCAGAAGTCATTCTCAAAGTCATCAAAGATTTTCTCAGAGTCACCAAAGGTATTCCAAGAGACGTTAAAAATTAATCTCAGTCATCAAACTTGTTCTCAAAGTCATCAAAGATAATCTTAGAGTCATCAAAGGTATTATCAGAGTCACCTTCGTTCGTCAGAGAAACTTTCCAAAAACATCTTTGTTCATCAAACTTGTTCTCAAAGTCATCAAAGTTATTTTCAGAGACATCAAATGTTATTCATATGTAACAAAAATCCTTTGAAATGCTTAAATATCCAATCTTTAACAAATAGCCCTTGAAATGCATAAGTGACCATTTGAGAAGTTAACTATTGAAACGAACAAATGAATATGAGACAATAATTGACGAAACACAAAGACATGCAGGAATAATTATGTAAGTTAGGTCATGTCCGGTTGGACTAGATAAGTTAGGATACATCAGTTTGGGAATGTAAGGTTAAGTTAGGTTAGGTTAGGATAGGTAAGATAAGTTACGTAAGTTAGGTAAAGCAGGTTAAGGTAGGTAAGTTAGGTTTAGCAGGATAAGTTAGGTTAAGTTAGGTACGTTAGGTAAGATAGGTAAGTTAGGTTAAGCAGGATAAGTTAGGTAAAGTAAGTTAGGTTAAGCAGGTTAAGTTAGGTTAAGTTAGGTAAGTTAGGTTAGGTTAGGTAAGTTAGGATAGGTTAGGTAAGTTAGGTTAGGTAAGTTAGGTTAGATTATGCAAGTTAAGTTAGGATAGGTATGTTAGGTTAGGTAAATTAGGCTAAGTTAGGTAAGGTTATGATATTTTAGGCTAAGTTAGGTTAGGTTGGGTAAGTTAGGTTAGGTAAGTTAGGTTAAGCAGGATAAGTTAGGTAAGTTAAGTTAGGATAGGTTAGGTTATTTAAGTTAGGATAGGTAAGTAAGGTAGGGTAAGGTAAGTTAAGTTAGGATAGGTAAAGTTAGGTTAGGTTTAGGAACGTTATGTTAACTAAGTAATATTGGGTGGAGAAGATAGGTTACGTAGGTTTAAGCAGTATAGTTCAGAGAACAGTTTTAAGGTAAAGCGACTAAGAAATTATATTTTAACATAAGTGCAGGTTTGGTATGAAAAGCTGAACTAGTTACATTTTGGAGAGAAATTTCATGACTAAAGATGTCTTAAAGAATAAAATGATGGAAGAAGGAGAGTTTCTTTGATGAACGAAGGTGTCTTAGAGAACAACTTTTGGTGAACGAAGGTGAATTAGAGATCACCTTTGATGACTCTGAGGATAACTTTGATCAATGAAGATGTTTTGGAAAGTTTCTCTAATGAACGAGGGTGACTTAGAGATTAACTTTTATGATTTAGAGAACATCTTTGATGTCTTAGAGAACAACATTGATGTCTTAGAGAACAACTTTGATGAACAAAGATGTCTTAGAAAGCTTCTCTGATGAGCGAAAAGTTACTTAGAGAATAACTTTGATGACTGTATTTAACTTTTTGATGGCTCTGAGGACAGTTTTGTTGAACGAGGATGTCTCAGAAGGCTTCTTTGAATAACGAAGGTGACTCTGAGAATAACTTTTGATGACTCTGAGAATGACTTTGTTGTCTTAGAGAATAACTTTGATGACTCTGAGAATATCTTCGATGACTTCGAGAATAACATTTGATGTCTCTGAAAATAACTTTGATGACCTTGAGAACAAGTTTGATGAACAAAGATGGTTTTGGAAAGTTTCTCTGACGAACGAAGGTGACTCTGAGAATACCTTTGATGACTCTAAGATTATCTTTGATGACTTTGAGAACAAGTTTGATGACTGAGATTAATTTTAACGTCTCTTGGAATACCTTTGGTGACTCTGAGAAAATCTTTGATGACTTTGAGAATGACTTCTGAGAACCTGAGTAGTATTTTGAATGCGTCTTTGATGTATTGAAGACTAACTTTGATGTCTCGAAGATATCTTACAGAACAACTTTGATGAATGAGATTAACTTTTGTGTACGTGAAAATACCTTTTTGATGACATCGAGAATAATTTTGATAGCTCTGAGAATAACTTTTGTTGTCTTAGAATAACTTTTGATTGCTCTGAGAATAACTTTTGTTGTCTTAGAATAGCTTTTGATTGCTCTGAGAATAACTTTAGATATCTCTGAGAATAAGTTTGATGAACGAAGATATCTTACAGAGCAACTTTGATGTTTCGAAGAATAACTTTGATATCTCGAAGAGTGCCTTTGGCGTGTTTGAGAGTGTCTTTGATGCCTCGAGAGGTGTCTTTGAAGTCTTAAAGGATGTCTTTTATGTCTCAAAGGATGTCTTTGAGTGCAACTTTGGTGTCTTTGAGTAAGTCCTTGATGTATTGAAGAGTGTCTTTGATTTCTCGAAGAGTAACTTTGGCGTCATGGAGAGTGTCTTTGTTGTCTCGAAGAGCACCTTTGACTATTTTTCTTACATAACGACATATAATTTGTTACGAAAGTGCTGAAAAAGTTACATTTGACTATTTTAGCTGAGGAAAGACATGAAAAATATGATGACAGTGACTATTTAGTGCTCCACAAAGTATAAATGTCAGTTAAGAACAGCGATGATAGATATCTTTGGCCATTTTTTCTTACTTGACGACATATAATTTTAGTTACGAAAGCGTTGAAAGAAGTTTCCTTGACTATTTTTTAGCGAAGTGAAAGGTTACTTTAGTTAAGAACAGTGTTGGAAAGAGGCTACACTTGACTATTTCAGTTGAGAGAAGTGATATTTCAGTTAAGAAATGACAGGGAAACATGATGAAACTAACTATTTTTAGTTGACTGATGAATACTTTTAGTTAAGCAAAAGACAAACATGATGAACATGGCTTTTTCTGTTGATTGGCGGATAATTTTAGATAAGAAATGACAATGAAACATGATGAACATGGTTATTTTCTGTTGACTAGGGAATAAGTTTAGTTAAGAAATGATGAACAAGACTATTTTCAGTTACTTGACGATGGATAAAGTTAGTTATGAACAGTGTTGGAAAGTTTCCTTTGACAATTTTTAGCTAAAAGAAAAGTTTTTTTAGTTAAGAACGGTGTTGAATGAGATTAATCCTAACTATTTTCGGTTGATTGACAAGTAATTTTTTAGTTAAGAAGTTACAAAAAAAGTTTGTTTTTGTAAATTTGGAACTGAATAAAGTGTAGATTTGTTTAAGAAAAGTTGTTGGTAGAACTATTAAGTTGACTACGAGAATTACTTTGACATAGTTTTGCAAATAAACTGGGTGACTAAATTTGTTGGGGGGGGGGGACTGTATTGCTGATGATAATATTTGACAAAGAACTAGTTACTGAATGGAAGAAACAAAGAACATAAAAAAATTGAGGTTAAGTAAGGGAATGAACACAGTGAACATACGGGGAACACAGAAAACATGTAAGAAAATTTGATGAATGCAGCGAACATGCAGGGAATATGAACTTACAGAGAATATGAAGCCATGGTAAGGAACATAGGGAATACAAAGAATGAACACTGAACATGTGAAGAACAAGCTAAGAACGTTGAGAACATGAATATTGAGTATAAAAGTTATACAGAGAACATATGATGTACATGAAAACATGACAAAGAACATAGTGAACATATGGGGAAAATGGTAGAAAACAGAAAAATTGAAAAAACAGGTGAAAAAATATGAACTGAGCATCTTATCTTGGGGTTATCTTGAGATGATTTCTGGACTTTTTAGTGTCCCCGCGGCCCGGTCCTCGACCAGGCCTCCACCCCCAGGAAGCAGCCCGTGACAGCTGACTAACACCCAGGTACCTATTTTACTGCTAGGTCACAGGGGCATAGGGTGAAAGAAACTCTGCCCATTGTTTCTCGCCGGAGCCCGGGATCGAACCCGGGACCACAAGATCACAAGTCCAGCGTTCTGTCCGCTCGGCCGACCGGCTCCAATGCTGTGAACATTTGTAGAATATGGAGTAAACACAGAAAACATGGAAAAAATGTGAAGAACACAGCTGAATATAGAGAAAATATGCAAATACAGTATGATTATTGAAGGTTTGGATACGTTGGGGATGAGAAGGTAAGGGAGGGAAAGGGTAAGGTGATTACTCTGATAAAGAGTTAGGCTGGAGAGGGACTTGATCGGATATATTTATGTTTGATGATCTAAGACAGAGGAAATGGAGCTTGGTTAATGTCCTGATTAATTTTACTAGGTTAGAAGTAAGGTGATCTTAAATCTCAGGTGATTTAGTTGGATAATAAAGAACTTGTACAAAATGAGCTAAGCGGGGAACAAGAGTTGAAACTCGGTAACTGAACTGGCTTTTTTATTTACTATGTCTGAAACAACTATGGTAAAAATTTCAGGAAAATTGATGGGTTATTTACAATGATACGAGAGAGAACTAAAATGGGGGATGAGAGCTGGAGCTCGTTAACTGTTTTGATTTGATTTACTAACTTTGAAGTATGTCTGCTTTAAATTTCGGGAAAATTAGTCTGTTACTAACGATCTTGTACAAATGAACTAAGGTGGTGGACAAGAGCTAGAGTTTGATAATTGTTTGGATCCTATTTACTATGTCTGAAATACAGAGGGTATAAATTTCAAGGAATTTGATAGGATATTTCCGAAGACACGAGAGGGAAGTAAGGTGGGGGATGAGAGCTGGAGCTCAGTAACTGACTTGATCTTATTTACTGCGTCTGAAATACAGAGGGTTGAAATTTCAGGGAATTTGATTAGGTATTAACGAAGATACGAGAGAGAGCTAAGGCGGAGGACAGGAGCTAGAGTTTGGTAAATGTGTTATCTTTACTTACACAGTTAGAAGTACGGCAGGTTAAAATTTAATGAAAAATAATGGGTTAATAACGAAGATGTGCGAGGGAACTAAGGTGGAGGATGAGAGCTGGAGCTCAGTAACTAAATTACTGTATTGAACTACGTTTGAAATATGATTATTTAAATTTTAGAGGGATAGGACTGTTAGTATTCATTATAGGACACGGGACTAAGTCGGGGAACGCGAGCTAGATCTTGCTTACTAACACGATTTATTTGTGTAAAACTGACTTGTTTTATAAAAAGGAGCAAACATACGATGTCAGAAAATAGCTGAACTGAATGAAAGGAGAGAGAAAGAGAGAGAGAGAGAGAGGGTGGAAGGATGGTCCAGATATTATGGAGAAGATAAGATTATGGAGGTGACCTGAAGGCAACGTCTGGCTGACGGCGTAAGGTAAACACAGGTGACGCGAGCGATTGCGAGGTAAGGGGGAGGGAGGGGGTGTGATGTATGAGCAGGAGATGCAGGGGAAGGAAGATGGCAGGGAACTAATTCAGTTATATAGCAATATACTAGTTTCTAAGTAAGAATCCAACTTAAACATATACAGCCTAAATATCAGTTTATTCTCGGTATGAACTCTAAAGTTTCTCCAATAAGAACTATTAACAAACTTCTATGACATTATTTTAATCATAAGAACTCTTAACAAATCTCAGAAATTATTTTCCTCATAAGAAACCTCTAAGAGCATATCGACCCTTTTCCAAAGTTCGTTGAATCCGGTGGGGCGTAGCGGAAGTTTTGCCTGAAAAAAAAGGGCCCATACGCCCTTGGGTAATATCGGCCCTTTTTCCTGAGAAAAAAAGGGCCCATACGCCCCTGGGTAATATCAGCCCTTTTTTCCAGAGAAAAAAAGGGCCCATACGCCCTTGGGTAATATCAGCCCTTTTTTCCAGAGAAAAAAAGGGCCCATACGCGCCTGGGTAATATCAGCCCTTTTTTCAGAGAAAAAAATAGGGGCCCATACGCCGCCATCCCTACTACTGTAGATGACTGATGAGGTGTTGATAGCTGGTAGATGACTGGTGAGGTGTTGATGGCTTGCAGATGACTGGTGAGGTATTGATGGCTGGTAGATGACTGGTGAGGTGTTGATGGCTGGTAGATGAGTGGTGAGGTGTTGATGGCTGGTAGATGAGTGGTGAGGTGTTGATGGCTGGTAGATGAATGGTGACGTGTTGTTGGCTGGTAGATGACTGGTGAGGTATTGATAGCTGGTAGATGACTGGTGAGGTATTGATGGCTGGTAGATGACTGGTGAGGTGTTGTTGGCTGGTAGATGACTGGCGAGGTATTGATGGTTGGTAGATGAATGGTGAGGTGTTGATGGCTGGTAGATGAGTGGTGAGGTGTTGATGGTTGGTAGATGACTGGTGAGGTGTTTATGGCTGGTAGATGACTGGTGAGGTGTTGATAGCTGGTAGATGACTGGTGAGGTGTTGATGGCTGGTAGATGAGTGGTGAGGTGTTGATGGCTGGTAGATGAGTGGTGAGGTGTTTATGTCTGGTAGATGAGTGGTGAGGTATTGATGATTGGTAGATGAGTGGTGAGGTGTTGATGGCTGGTAGATGAGTGGTGAGGTGTTGATTTTTGGTAGATGAGTGGTGATGGCCCATTGCATGTTATAAATGATGACGTGAGCCCTTGCATGTTGTAAATGATGATCTGAACCCTTGCATGTTGTAAATGATGATCTGAACCCTTGCATGTTGTATATGATGACCTGAACCCTTGCATGTTGTATATGATGACCTGAACCCTTGCATGTTGTATATGATGACGTGAGCCCTTGCATGTTGTAAATGATGATCTGAACCCTTGCATGTTGTATATGATGACGTTAGCCCTTGCATGTTGTAAATGATGATCTGAACCCTTGCATGTTGTAAATGATGACCTGAACCCTTGCATGTTGTATATGATGACGTGAGCCCTTGCATGTTGTATATGATGACGTTAGCCCTTGCATGTTGTAAATGATGATCTGAACCCTTGCATGTTGTATATGATGACGTTAGCCCTTGCATGTTGTAAATGATGATCTGAACCCTTGCATGTTGTATATGATGACCTGAACCCTTGCATGTTGTATATGATGACGTTAGCCCTTGCATGTTGTAAATGATGATCTGAACCCTTGCATGTTGTATATGATGACCTGAACCCTTGCATGTTGTATATGATGACGTTAGCCCTTGCATGTTGTAAATGATGATCTGAACCCTTGCATGTTGTATATGATGACCTGAACCCTTGCATGTTGTATATGATGACGTTAGCCCTTGCATGTTGTAAATGATGATCTGAACCCTTGCATGTTGTATATGATGACCTGAACCCTTGCATGTTGTATATGATGACGTTAGCCCTTGCATGTTGTAAATGATGATCTGAACCCTTGCATGTTGTAAATGATGACCTGAACCCTTGCATGTTGTAAACGATAACGTGAGCCCATTCATGTTGTAAATAATAAAAGTACTATTAATCCTTCGTAATTAATAGACATATTAACGCTATAATTGCACAGGATTTTTCTCATATATTCCAAAGAATTTTAATATCCTAAAAGGTAAGTGTTTGAGATATTAATTGCCTGGGAAGTAAAATTTCTTGAGTTTTTTTAAGGCATGTATCAGAGAGCATTTATGCCCGCTCTGGTCTTCATATTCTAAACCATTTACCAAATTCGTACAGTTGCGCATGGCGTCTCTGTCATGTCTGTACTATAAGAGAGAATGCCTGTCTGTCTGAATGTCCGTCTGACTGTCTGTCTGTTCACAGTTGGAGGCCCACGATTGGGATTAGCCTCCCCTAGTTGATCGAGGGACTGGTGTGAGGTAAGGGACGCACATAGGCTGGTTGGAGTCGCCTGAATTCAAAAGGAAACAGCGTGTTAGGGTCACATTCAGACCCCCACGACGATTTTTAACATTGCCCGCTAACTACACCGCTAAATATGTCTAAAACAAATGTTAAAGCTAAATTTTTTTTTACAATATGCACCATTATTCACTGATTTCGGAAAAATTAACAAAAATTTTCCAATGTCAATACTTTGCCCGTACTAGCATAAAGCTGATGATTCTTCCACAGAGTCTAAGGTTTCTCAAGCCGCGGCGTTCACCAGTTTAAGGAGTAACTATTATTTTATTAGATATTTATAGATGAACGGATAGACAGATATTAATGAAAAGACCGGTAGATAAATGGTGGATAAATAGATGGGTATATAGAAGAATAGATACATGGGATAGATGGCTGGATGGGTAGATGGACTGGCCCACAGACCACTACTGGACCAGGACCATGACTGATCCAGAGACCACTCCTTAGCTAGGATCATGACTGGTCCAGAGACCACTACTTGGCCAGGACCAAGACTGACCCAGAGACCACTACCTGGCCAGGACCATGACTGGCCCAGAGACCACTACCTGGCCAGGACCATGACTGGACTAGAGACCACTACCTGGCCAGGACCATGACTGGTCCAGAGACCACTACTTGGCCAGGACCATGACTGACCCAGAGACCACTACCTGGCCAGGACCATGACTGACCCAGAGACCACTACCTGGCCAGGACCATGACTGGACTAGAGACCACTACCTGGCCAGGACCATGACTGACCCAGAGACCACTACCTGGCCAGGACCATGACTGGCCCAGAGACCACTACCTGGCCAGGACCATGACTGGCCCAGAGACCAATCCTTAGCCAGGACCATGACTGGTCCAGAGAGCACTACTTAGCCAGGATCATGACTGGTCCAGAGACCACTACTTGGCCAGGACCATGACTGGTCCAGAGACCACTACTTGGCCAAAACCATGACTGGTCCAGAGACCACTACTTGGCCAGGACCATGACTGGTCCAGAGACCACTACTTGGCCAGGACCATGACTGGGCCAGAGACCACTACTTGGCCAGGACCATGACTGGTCCAGAGACCACTACTTGGCCAGGACCATTACTGGACCAGAGACCACTCCTTGGCCAAGACCATGACCGGCCCAGATTGGGCCAGGACCATACCAATAAAAAAACAGGAGCATATACACTAAGCACACACATATATTCAAAGCACCATCATATATACTAAGCACCAGCATATGCACTAAGCACATACACACTGATGCAAGAGGAATAGTAAGAGGGATAGAAGCCCTAAATCAGAAAATAGTAAATATGGAATATGCTGTCTTATTCAATGAGAAAACCATATATATATATATATATATATATATATATATATATATATATATATATATATATATATATATAAGTATATTTTGGTAGCAGTCTTTCCTGTAGACATATATTATTAAATATGACCGAAAAAGTAAGATTAATAATTCTAACACGAATTTTCTCAATCTTTCGTACATTACGCTTCACTGTTGGAGGTAAATCAAAAATCAATTCTCCAAAATTCATTTTTATTTCTAGTCTGACGCGACACGGGCGCGTTTCGTAAAACTTATTACATTTTCAAAGACTTTAGTTCACAAATACACAACTGATTAGAACTTACGTATCTCCGATTTTATATCTACATTTGAGTGAGGTGGGAGGGGTGATGTGGCATTAACACAAGACAGAACAAGAGGGGATATTAATAGGGTATTAAAAGTATCAACACAAGACAGAACACAAACAATGGGTATTGAATAGAAGTGTTTGTAGAAAGCCTATTGGTCCATATTTCTTGATGCTTCTATATTGGAGCGGAGTCTTGAGGTGGGTAGAATATAGTTGTGCAATAATTGGCTGTTGATTGCTGGTGTTGACTTCTAGATGTGTAGTGCCTCGCAAACGTCAAGCCGCCTGCTATCGCTGTATCTATCGATGATTTCTGTGTTGTTTACTAGGATTTCTCTGGCGATGGTTTGGTTGTGGGAAGGGATTATATGTTCCTTAATGGAGCCCTGTTGCTTATGCAACATAAGCAACAGGGCTCCATTAAGGAACATATAATCTCTTCCCACAACCAAACCATCGCCAGAGAAATCCTAGTAAACAACACAGAAATCATCGATAGATACAGCGATAGCAGGCGGCTTGACGTTTGCGAGGCACTACACATCAAGAAGTCAACACCAGTAATCAACAGCCAATTATTGCACAACTATATTCTACCCACCTCAAGACTCCGCTCCAATATAGAAGCATCAAGAAATATGGACCAATAGGCTTTCTACAAACACTTCTATTCAATACCCATTGTTTGTGTTCTGTCTTGTGTTGATACTTTTAATACCCTATTAATATCCCCTCTTGTTCTGTCTTGTGTTAATGCCACATCACCCCTCCCACCTCACTCAAATGTAGATATAAAATCGGAGATACGTAAGTTCTAATCAGTTGTGTATTTGTGAACTAAAGTCTTTGAAAATGTAATAAGTTTTACGAAACGCGCCCGTGTCGCGTCAGACTAGAAATAAAAATGAATTTTGGAGAATTGATTTTTGATTTACCTCCAACAGTGAAGCGTAATGTACGAAAGATTGAGAAAATTCGTGTTAGAATTATTAATCTTACTTTTTCGGTCATATTTAATAATATATGTCTACAGGAAAGACTGCTACCAAAATATACTAATATATATATATATATATATATATATATATATATATATATATATATATATATATATATATATATATATATATATATATATATATATATATATATAAATATATATATATATATATATATATATATATATATATATATATATATATATATATATATATATATATATATATATATATATATATATATATATATATATATGTATGTATAATTCTTAACAAGGGTGGCTGTGTAGCATACAAACTTCCATTCATTAGACCGCTAAAATCCTTGAAGAGCGAAGAGTCCGTCATCTCGTACATCTTTTGACTTGGATTAAAAGTTGCCTCCTAATGATGACCATAATGTTTCTCCCTCCAAAACTTTTCTTCACAACAAAAATGGCGAAAGAGAAGTTCTTCGTGCCGAGAGAAGCCGAGAAAAATATCAGAGGGGAACGAAATTTAAGTCAGAAGTTTCCGAAACAAGAAATTCTGAGAGTCGGCCACTTAGAGATATAGAAATAATGAATCATTAAATTAATTACACAATAATGAAAGAAGAGATGCACGTGTGTCGATATTGTCCACGAGAGCGACGTTGTGTACTTTGGAGACGTAGCTTGTGAATGGTCACAACCTACTCTTCGGGACGTAGTGTCCTTCTCCCTTTATGACCTACCGAAGGTGAACTTTAAACACAACACCAATCTTCACCTACAAGGAAGACTTTGTATCAACTTATTCTTGTAATCAAGGAACATCTCCATTTACGCTCCTTGACCTTCCGTACCCATAACACACCGTGACCTTCCCAACCCATAACACACCGTGACCTTCCCTACCCATAACACACGGTGACCTTCCCTACCCATAACACACTGTGACCTTCCACACCCATAACACACCGTGACCTTCCCAACCCATAACACACCGTGACCTTCCCTACCAATAACACACGGTGACCTTCCCTACCCATAACACACCGTGACCTTCCATACCCATAACACACTGTGACCTTCCCTACACATAACACACCATTACCTGCCCTACCCATAACACGCCGTGAATTTCCCTACTCATAACATACCGTGAATTCCCTACCCATAAAATACCGTGACCTTTCCTACCCATAACACACCGTGACCTTCACTACCCATAACACACCGTGACCATCCCTACCCATAGCACTCCCTGACCTTCCCTACTCATAGCTCTCCCTGACCTTCCCTATCATTACACACCGTGACCTTCCCTACCCATAACACACCGTGACCTTCTCTACCCATTTCACACCCTGACCTTCCCTATCCATTACACCCTTTGACCTTCCCTACCAATAACACCCTGAACTTCTCTATCATTACACACCCTGATCTTCCCTTCCCATTGCACTCCCTGACCTTCCCTACCCATGACACACCGTGTCCTTCCCTACTTATTACAAACCGTGACCATTCCTACCCATTACACACCCTGAACTTCCCTACCCATAACAAACCGTGACCTTCCCTATCCATTACACTCCGTGACCTTCCCTACTCATTACACACCGTGACCTTCCCTACCCATTACACAACCTGACCTTCCCTACCCATCCCACATCGGGACCTTCCCTACCCATAACTCACCCTAACCTTCCCGACCCATTATACGCCCTGACCTTCCCTACCCATAACATACCCTGACCTTCCCTTCCCATAACACACCCTGACCTTCCCTACTCATAGCACACCGTGACCTTCCCTGTCCATTACACACCGTGACCTTCCATAACCATAACCCACCCTGACCTTACCTACCCACACCACACCCTGACCTTCCCTACCCACAACACACCATGATCGTCCCTCACACAACACACCCTGACCTTCCCTACCCAAAACAAACCGTGACCTTCCCTACCTATTACACACCGTGACCTTCCCTATCCATTACACACTGTGTCCTTCCCAACCCATAAAACACCCCTGACCTTTCCTACCCATTACACACCCTGACCTTTCCTACCCATTACACACCCTGACCTTCCCAATCCATAACACACCCTGACCTTCCCTACCCATTACACACCCTGGCCTTCCCTACCCATAACACTCCCTGACCTTCCCTAGCTATTACACACCCTGACCTTCCCTACTTATAGAACACCCTGACCTTGCCTATCCATTACATACCCTGACCTTCCCTACCCATTCCACACCCTGACTTTCCCTACCCATAACACACCCTGACCTTCCCTACCCATAACTCACCGTGACCTTCCCTACCTATTACACACTGTGACCTTCCCTTCCCATAGCACAACCTGACCTTCCCTACCCATTACTCACTTGGACCTTCCCTACCCATAACACACCGCGACCTTCCCTACCCATTACACACCGTGACCTTCTCCACCCATTGCACACCCTTACCTACTCTACCCATAACACACCCTGACCTTCTCTTACCATTACACACCCTGACCTACCTTACCTATTAAACACCCTGACCTTCCCTACCCCTAGCACACCCTAACCTTTCCTACACATAACACACTGTGACCTTCCCTACCCATTACACACCGTGACCTTAAATATCCATTACACACTGTGACCTTTCCAACCCATAACACACCCTGACCTTCCCTACCCATTACACACCCTGACCTTCCCAATCCATAACACAACCTGACCTTCTCTACCCATTACAAACACTGACCTTCCCTACCCATAACACTCCCTGAACTTCCCTACTTGTAGAACACCCTGACCTTGCCTATCCATTACATACCCGGATCTTCCCTACCTATTACACACCCTGACTTTCCCTTCCCATAACACACCGTGATCTTCCCTTCCCATTACACACTGTGACCTTCCCAGCCCATAACACACCCTGACCTTTCCTACTCATAACACACCCTGACCTTCCCAACCCATAACACACCCTGACCTTCCCTACCCATTACACATCCTGACCTTCCCTACCCATAACACTCCCTGACCTTCTCAACCTATTACACTCCCTGACCTTCCCTACCCATAGCACACCCTGACCTTGCCTATCCATTACATACCCTGAACTTCCCTACCCATTACACACCCTGACTTTCTCTACCAATTTCACACCGTGACCTTCGCTACCCATAACACACCCTGACCTTCCCTACTTATTACACACCCTGACCTTCCCTACCCATAGCACACCTTGACCTTCCCTATCCATTACACACCCTGACCTTCCCTACCAATAACACACTGTGACGTTCCCTACCCAAAACACACGTTGACCTTCCCTATCCATAACACATTATGAATTCCCTACCAATAACACCCCGTGACCTTCCCTACCCACAACACACCCTGATCGTCCCTACACACAACACACCGTGACCTTCCCAGCCCTTGACACACCATGACCTTCCCTACCAATAACACACCGTGACCTTCCCTACCCATAACACACCGTGACCTTCCCTACCCATAACACACTGTGACCTTCCCTACCCATTACACGCACTGACCTTCCCTTCCCATATCACTCCCTGACCTTCCCAACCCCTTACAAATACTGACCTTCCCTACCCATTACACACCGTGACCTTCCCTACCCATAGCACTCCCTGACTTTCCCTACTCACAGCACTCCCTGACCTTCACTATCATTACATGCCGTAACCTTCCTACCCATAACACACCGTGACCTTCTTTTCCATTTTCACACCCTGACCTTCCCTATCCATTACACCCCTTGACCTTCCGAACCCATAACACCCTGACCTTCTCTATCATTACACACCCTGACCTTCCCTACCCATAACACACACTGACCATCCCTACCCATAACACACCGTGACCTTCCCTACCCATAACACACCGTGACTTTCCCTACCCATAACACACCGTGACCTTCCCTACCCATAACACCCGGACCTTCTTTACTTATAACACTCCCTGACCTTCCCAACCAATTACAAACCCTGACCTTCCCTAGCCATTACGCACCGTGACCTTCCCTACCCATAGCAATCTCTGACCTTCCCTACTCATATCACTCCCTGACCTTCCCTATCATTACACACCGTGACCTT
The DNA here is from genome assembly GCF_040958095.1 of Procambarus clarkii. Classification (NCBI taxonomy): domain Eukaryota; kingdom Metazoa; phylum Arthropoda; class Malacostraca; order Decapoda; family Cambaridae; genus Procambarus; species Procambarus clarkii. The sequence goes on from NC_091170.1 coordinate 12,577,196, forward strand.
CCCTACCCATAACACACCGTGACCTTCTCTACCTATTTCACACCGTGACCTTCCATAACCATAACACTCCCGGACCTTACCTACCCACAACACACCGTGACCTTCCCTACCCACAACACACCTTGATCTTCCCTACACGCAACACACCCTGACCTTCCCTACCCATAGCACAACGTGATCTTCCCTACCCGTTACACACTGTGACCTTCCCTACCCATTACACACTGTGACCTTCCCAACCCATAACACTCCCTGACCTTCCCTACCCATTACACACCCTGACCTTCCCAACCCATAACACACCCTGACCTTCCCTACCCTTAACACACCGTGACCTTCCCTACCCATAACACACCGTGACCTTCCCTACCCATAACACTCCCTGACCTTCCCTACCCATTACACACCCTGACCTTCCCAACCCATAACACACCCTGACCTTCCCTACCCATAACACACAGTGACTTTCCCTACTCATAACACACCCTGACCTTCTCTAACCATTAAACACCCTGACCTACCCTACACATTAAACACCCTAACGTTCCCTACCCATTACACACCATGACCCGCCCTACCCATTAAACACCCTGACCTTCCCTACCCATTACACACCCTGACCTACCTTACTCATTAAACACCCTGACCTTCCATACCCATAGCACACCCTAACCTTCCCTACCGATATAACACAGTGACCTTCCCTACCCATTACACACGGTGACCTTCCCTACCCATTACACACCCTGACCTACCCTACAAATGAAACACCCTGACCTTCCCTACCCATAACACCATGACCTTCCAAAACCTATTACACAACCGTACCTTCCCTACCCATAGCTCACCCTGACCTTGCCTATCTATTACATACCCTGACCTTCCCTACCCATTACACACCCTGATTGTCTCTAACCAATTCACACCGTGACCTGCCCTACCCATAACACATCCTGACCTTCCCTACCTATTACACACCCTGACCTTCCCTACTCATAGCACACCCTAACCTTGTCTACCCATTACACACCGTGACCTTCCCTACCCATTACACACTGTGACCTTCCCAACACATAACACACCCTGACCTTCCCTACCCATTACACACCCTGACCTTCCAAACTCAATACACACCCTGACCTTCCCTACCCATAACACTCCTTGACCTTCCCTACCTATTACACACCCTGAGATTCCCTACCCATAGCACACTCTGACTTTGCCTATCCATTACATACCCTGACCTTCCCTACCCACTACACACCCTGACCTTTTTTACCCATTTCACACAGTGACCTTTCCTACCCATAATACACCCTGACCTTCCCTACCTATAGCACACCCTGGCCTTCCCTATCCTTTACACACCCTGACCTTCCCTACTTATTACACACCCTGACCATCCCTACCCATAACATACCCTGACCTTCCCTACCCATTACACACCGTGACCTTCCCTTCCCATAACACACCTTGACATTCTCTACCCATTACACACCGTGACCTTCTCCACATATTACACACCCTGACCAACTCTACCCATTATACACCCTGACCTTCTTTAACCATTACACACCCTGACCTACCCTACCCATTAAACACCCTAACCTTCCCTACCCATTACACACCCTGACCTACCCTACCCATTTAACACTTTGACCTTCCCTACCCATTACACACCCTGACCTACCCTACCCATTAAACACCCTGATCTTCCCTACCCATTACACACCCTGACCTACCTTACCCATTAATTAATTAAACACCATGACCTTCAGTACCCATTACACACCCTGACCTACCCTACCCATTAAACACCCTGACCTTCCCTACCCATTACCCACCTTGACCTACCTTACCCATTAATTAATTAAACACCTTGACCTTCAGTACCCATTACACACCCTGACCTACCCTACCCATTAAGCACCCTGACCTTCCCAACCCATTACACACCCTGACCTACCTTACCCATTAAACACCCTGACCTCCCCTACTCATAGCACACCCTAACCTTCCCTACTTATAAAACACCCTGACATTCCCTATCCATGTCACACCTTGACCTTCCCTATCCATAACACACTCTGACCTTCCCTATCCTTTACACACCCTGACCTTCTCTACCCATAACACACCGTGTCCTTCCCTAACCATTACAAACTCTGACCTTCCCTACCCATAACACACCGTGACGTTCCCTATCCAATACACATCGTGACCTTCCCTACTCATTACACAATGTGACATTCTCTACCCATTACACAGCGTGACCTTCCCCACCCATTGCACACCCTGACCTATTCTACCCATAATACACTCTGACCTTCTCTAACTATTACACACCCTGACCTACCCTACCCATTAAACACTTTGACCTTCCCTACCCATTAAACACCCTGACCTACCCTACCCATTAAACACCCTGACCTTCAGTACCCATTACACACCCTGACAACCCCTACATATTAAACACCCTGACCTTCCCTACCCATTACACAGCCTGGCCTACTTTACTCATTAAACACCCTGACCTTCCCTACCCATAGCACACCCTAACCTTCCCTACCTATAACACTCCGAGACCTTCGCTGCACATTACACACTGTGACCTTCCCTACCCATCACACACTGTGACCTTCCCAACCAATAACACACCCTGACGTTCCCTACCCATTACACACCCTGACCTTCAGAACCCATAACACACCATGACCTTCCCTAGCCATTACACATCCTGACCTTTCCTACCCATAACACTCCCTGACTTTCCCTACCTATTACACTCCCTGACCTTCCCTACCCATAGCACACCCTGACCTTGCCTATCCATTACATACCCTGACCATCCCTACCTATTACACACCCTGACTTTCCCTACCCATTTCACACCGTGACCTTCCCTACCCATAACACACTCTGACCTTCCTTACCTATTACACACCCTGACCTTCCCATAGCACACCCCGACCTTCCCTGTCCATTACACACCCTGACCTTCCCTACCCATAACACACACTGACTTTCCCTCTCAATAACACACCCTGACCTTCCCTACCCATTACATACCCTAACCTTCCCTACCCATAACACCCTGACCTTCTCTACCCATAACACTCCCTGACCTTCCCAGCCTATTACAAACCCTGACCTTCCCTACCCATTACACACCGTGACCTTCCCTACCCATAGCTGTTACGGACCCGAGTCCATCGTCGGAGCATGGAGCAGTGACGACAGCGCCATCTGTGAGTCCGCTCCCGAAACCCCCTCCAAATGGACGACGCCATCTGGTGATGACAGGATATGCCGGCAATAGGCGCTGGATTCCTGTCTTAATTTTCTCGTGAAGTAGCCGCTGCTGACCTCTGGTGAGGTAGTGCTTAGATAGTGAACGCCATCTATGGAGTAAAGAGGTGGACTGTTACGGCCCTAGTGGGACGCAACCGGGTTCTTCTCTGATGTTAGTAGAATTTGGGAATCCGGCCCCAAGTTAGTAGAGGCTTTCAAGGGGTGTGTTCCGTAACGCAAGTTAAACTAAAGGGGGAGGGATACAAATATTCCAATTTATATATATTTCCACCACCTACATATTTATACCATGTATAAATAAATAACAGTCACACGCGGGGATTATAACTACACAATTATGTACAGGTTCGTCTTCCTCCGAAGATACTGGATGCTTGACAGTGCTCACTCTGGGTAGCCCTGGTTCCTTCTTCCGTGGCCCACGATGAATTCACTATGATTCTATGACGAATCTACCCCGGCCACTGGCCAGCCAAATAACAGTCCCACCGGGTGCTTCGTCGTGGAGGCTTTCAACCACAATCCAGCCTGTAGCTGGCAGGTACCGATCCACTCCACTGTGTAGGCCACTCCACGACCGATACAAGGGTTGTGAGCCCTAGGCAGGAGCCTCGTGTGATCCCGCTGATCACTCTCCTCACTCAGCACCACAGTGGCTAGTCTCTTCCACCAGCTAGCCCCGGATAAGGCGATTCCCGACACTGCCACGCCACAGGCAGGCTAATACTCTCAACAGAGTTCGTCCGGGGGTGACTCACAGCTTCTTCAAAGCAGAGTGGTGAAGAGACCTTGTCTGCCTTGGGTAGACTGATCCATCGTCCAATACAGCAGTCCCAGGTCGACTCTGCAATCAGACACGTCATTAATACTGGGATGCTCTAGGGAACCTCACTTACAGGCTTAGACACAAACTTCCACCTCTTCATTCCATAGATGGCGTTGCTGTCTAAGCGCCACCTCACCAGAGGTCAGCAGCGGCTATGTTACGAGCTGATTAAGACAGGAATCCAGCACCTGTGGCTGGTATATCCCATCCTCACTAGATGGCGTTGTCCATTTGGAGTGGGTTTCGGGAGCGGACTCACAGATGGCATTGTCGTCACTGCTCTGTGCTCCGACGCTGGACTCGGGTCCGTAACACCTCCCCACCAAAAAGAATTTGGTTTGGATTTCTATAAAAGAGAAAACAAACCAAATTAATAAGTGGGTACAACTCCAAACGGACTCACATACACAATGGACTGGAGTGGTGAGGATGTCTTGTCCGCAAAACTGTCCTAATGGGAGATTCTGGCACAAAGGAAACTTGAAGATGGTAGGCAATGACCTGCCTGATGTGACTTCCCACACCTTCACTGAGATGGCAATCAGGGGCATAATCTCACGTGTCTTTAGTAAGGATCGGTACAGGCGCAATGTGGGGGGAATCTACACCTCCCTGGGTCGTGGCACCATTGATGGCTGGTCGCAGACGGCATTTCTTATACCGGACCGGTCGTTCTTCAGGGAGACGGGAACCTGGAATACAGGGGTCTGATAATTTGGAGTGACAGCGATAGTTGTTAAGTCAGTACTTACAGTATAACCGTTCAACAGAGCTGCTTGTACATTGAAGATGGTGTCTGCTCTGCCACCGTCATGTCGACCAACGTTCCGTATAATGCTGAATCCAGGCTCAGCAATCACACGGGGGGTGTCAACCTGTCGGAAACAGTCACTCATAATATCATTTCTCATACCTCCTGTATCCACCATCACCTTCCAGGTCCCTTCTTCGACTGCAACACTCACAGTGCAAGTCTCTAATCCCTGGGGTCTCTTCATGATGTTCATGGGAGCCATCATCTATCGGGTCGTCCACTGGTCCTTACCTAAAACACACATGAGAACAAAACAAAATACTGCTAAGAAACATTTGGCTAACTTAGGGATAAGTTTCATGAGACTGTAATGTCCATAGCCGGCTATATCCATTAGCCTGATTTGGACCAAAGAGGGCACTAGAACCTCCGCACATACCTCACATACCTCTGACGTCTGGGAAATCTCTGGCTAGTTCAGTGAACGTTGTACCTTGCCATACTGCAAGTACTGATGTGCCTTCACTCCAGACTCTTGGGTATCCGTGGGTGCTTGTACCCGAGGCCTCTCCTCTTGCTCAGTCGCTCTTGTCACCATAACCCCAGGTTTCTGGTCGGGAGAAGAATCAGGTGAATCTGTCGGAATGCTGTCTATCTGTTGGTGAGAGGGAGAATTAAACATGTTATATAATCTCACGTCTGCCTGTACCTGGGTATTACTGTCTCTTGTTGTCACCTCAGACCTTATGCATGCTCCGGCTGGCTAGTCCACAACCTTGAGATTATCGTAGTCCCAACCTGTCACCAAGTCGTTGGCTAGAACTACGTCTATCCCAACTATAGGCAGGGTATCAACTACTGCCAATGCGCATGTGCCGCTGAAGTAAGGCGAGTCTAGATGTACCGGCACTAAGGGGGCAACGTACCGCGTCATAGGAAACACAACCAGGACAACCTTTTGCCTCCCGTCTACACTCACTCCCTCGGGTAACGAGTCTCTCACGATCAGGGACTGGGCTGCTCCACTATCTCTGAGCACTACAACTGATCTACCAGTATGATCACTCGTTACATACCCGCCTGAAGTGTGAGGGGCAAACAATCTTGGTCCTTCCTGACTAGTCATCAGAGATTGGGTTCCCACTGGTGGTGTCACACAACCCATCAGCATCACCTCCCTACGTGGACCGCTACCTCTTGTGCCTCGGCACATAGCAGCAACGTGTCCTTTCTGTCCACACGTCCAACACACTACATTCCTCCTTGGACTACGGTGTTTCGACCTGCTAGGACTAGTCCTTCGAGGGCTACTTGGGGGCGTCTTCATAGCGCTTTGTGGGGTGGGTCTCTCATCGTCTTGACGAGGTTTGCCAAACAGACGTGGGTAATTCCTAGGGACATACCTAGTGGAAGACCTATGTGTTAGGATGTATTCTTCAGCCATAGTGGCTGCTGCACGTAAGGTCTGTACCTGTTGCTCTTCTAGGTATGTCTTCAGATTTCCAGACAGACATTCCTTAAAATCCTACAACAAAACGAGCTGTTCGAGTTCTTCTTTCGTCCTCACCTTCCGAGAGGCACATCACTCCTGGAAAAGCCGTTCCTTGATGGTCGTGAAATCGGTGAACATGTGCTCCGAGGTCTTTTTCAGGTTCCTGAACTTCTGCCTGTAAGCCTCAGGCACCAACTGGTAAACCATGAGCACTACCTTCTTCACCTTGTCGTAATCACTGGAGTCATCAAGGGACAACGTGGAGTAGGCAATTTGGGCCTTCCCAGTCAAGACGGACTGTATCATGATGGCCCAATTCTCCTTTGGCCAATCCAGAGAGGCTGCAACTTTCTCGAAGGCTGCGAAGAACTTCGACACTTCCCTTTCGTTGAATTTAGGGACCATTTTGATGTTCCTTACCGGATCGAAACCACTCGTTTCTGTTGTTTTCCTCTGACCGTCTAATCGCAATACTTCTAACTCGTGTCTTCTTTCTTTCTCCTTTTCTTCTCTTTCTCGCTCTTCTTTTTCTCTTTCTCGCTCTTCTCGTTCTCTTTCTCTTCTTTCTTCTCTTTCTTGCTCTTCTTTCCTTTCTTCTAATTCTAAACGCTTCATTTCCATTTCTTTTTCTTCTCTCTCTCTTTCCAGTTCTAACTTCTTATCTTCTCTCTCTCGCTTTCTCTTCTCTCTCTCTAGCGAGTTCTAGCTTTTTCCATTCTATTTTACGGTGGATCTCTAATTCACGCATTTTCACAGTGAGTAAACTTATATTCAGTTCACTCTCATCACTTTCAATGTCACTACCTTTATCTTCCTTTTCAGTGGAAGCTACCACCTCACTTTCCTTTGTACTCTGTGCCTCGCTTTCCTGTTTCTCCCCGGCCTTCAAATGTTTGTGGACCTTTGACAAGATCTCAACACGGGAGTCACTTTCGCGTATTTTTATCTCCAGATATGCGCTTACTAGCACCATTTCTTGTTTTCCCAGATATTTCAATCTGGCAAGACAGTCCTCCTTGTTCAGAAAGGCCTGAACATCGTCCAGATCTTCAAGGGTTACTTTTTCCGCCATTGTCACTTAAGTGGTGCACGAGCACTTAATACACCACTTCACTTGAGCACTAAACACAGCGAGCACTGAACTTCGCCAATGTTGCACTTTATCGCACCTAGCACCGCACTTGCCAATATTGCACGTAATCACACCGAGCACCGCACTCTACAATATTGCACTAAATCACACCGAACACCGCACAGGACGTACAACGTCCGAATAATTATAAACGGGGGGAATTATTTATTGCGCTACATCACCACCCCTGTCAAACATACTTGACAAGGGGTCGGATCCCGCTGGGGATGCCAATTATGTTACAGCCCTAGTGGGACACAACCGGGTTCTTCTCTGATGTTAGTAGAGTTGGGGAATCCAGCCCCAAGTTAGTAGAGGCTTTCAAGGGGTGTGTTCCGTAACGCAAGTTAAACTAAAGGGGGAGGGATACAAATATTCCAATTTATATATATTTCCACCACCATGTATTAATAAATAACAGTCACACACGGGGATTATAACTACACAATTATGTACAGGTTCGTCTTCCTCCGAAGACACTGGATGCTCGACGGTGCTCACTCTGGGTAGCCCTGGTTCCTTCTTCCGTGGCCCACGATGAATCCACTATGATTCTATGACGAATGTACCCTGGCCACAGGCCAGCCAAATCACAGTCCCACTGGGTGCTTC